>NW_027423479.1:150000-207500 GCF_048934315.1 Petromyzon marinus
CACCACCATCACCACCACCACCATCACCACCACCATCACCACCACCATCACCACCACCACCACCGTCACCACCACCACCGTCACCACCACCACCATCACCACCACCACCACCGTCACCACCACCACCGTCACCACCACCGTCACCAGCACCACCACCACCACCACCGTCACCACTTCCAGGTTTGGTGACCCCTGGCTAGGTTTGGTGACCCCTGGCTAGGTTTGGTGACCCCTGGCTAGGTTTGGTGACCCCTGACCCCTGGCTAGGTTTGGTAAACCCTGGCTAGGTTTGGTGACCCCTGACCCCTGGCTAGGTTTGGTGACCCCTGGCTAGGTTTGGTGACCCCTGGCTAGGTTTGGTGACCCCTGACCCCTGGCTAGGTTTGGTGACCTCTGGCTAGGTTTGGTGACCCCTGGCTAGGTTTGGTGACCCCTGGCTAGGTTTGGTGACCCCTGGCTAGGTTTGGTGACCCCTGACCCCTGGCTAGGTTTGGTAAACCCTGGCTAGGTTTGGTGACCCCTGACCCCTGGCTGTGTTTTGTGACCCCTGGCTAGGTTTGGTGAACTCTGGCTAGGTTTGGTGACCCCTGGCTAGGTTTGGTGACCCCTGGCTAGGTTTGGTGACCCCTGACCCCTGGCTAGGTTTGGTGACCCCTGGCTAGGTTTGGTGACCCCCTGGCTAGGTTTGGTGACCCCTGACCCCTGGCTAGGTTTGGTGACCCCTGGCTAGGTTTGGTGACCCCCTGGCTAGGTTTGGTGACCCCTGGCTAGGTTTGGTGACCCCTGGCTAGGTTTGGTGACCCCTGGCTAGGTTTGGTGACCCCCTGGCTAGGTTTGGTGACCCCTGACCCCTGGCTAGGTTTGGTGACCCCTGGCTAGGTTTGGTGACCCCCTGGCTTGACCCCCTGGCTAGGTTTGGTGACCCCCTGGCTAGGTTTGGTGACCCCTGGCTAGGTTTGGTGACCCCCTGGCTAGGGTTGCGCGTCCACAGTGAGGGACAGTCGCCCGCGAGGAGAACAGAAAGAGGAGAAGCCGCCGAAACGATGGCCAGAAACTAGGGGAAGGGAGGGGGCTAGGGAGGGAGGGGGGAGGGAGGGGGCTAGGGAGGGAGGGGGGGGGGCTAGGGAGGGAGGGGGGGACTAGGGAGGGGGCTAGGGAGGGGGGGGAGGAAGGGAGGGAGGAAGGGGGATAGGGAGGGAGGGGGGAGGGAGGGAGGGAGGGGGGGGGGCTAGGGAGGGAGGGGGGGACTAGGGAGGGAGGGGGAGGGAGGGGGGCTAGGGAGGGAGGGGGGCTAGGGAGGGAGGGGGAGGGAGGGAGGGGGCTAGGGAGGGAGGGGGGGACTAGGGAGGGAGGGGGGAGGGAGGGGGCTAGGGAGGGAGGGGGGCTAGGGAGGGAGGGGGGAGGGAGGAGGGAGGGAGGGAGGGGGCTAGGGAGGGAGGGGGGGACTAGGGAGGGAGGGGGGGGGGGCTAGGGAGGAGGGAGGGGGCTAGTGAGGGAGTGAAGAGGTAGCGGGCTAGGTAGCTAGCGAGTGAAGAGGTAGCGGGCTAGGGAGTGAGTGAAGAGGTAGCGGGCTAGGGAGTGAGTGAAGAGGTAGCGGGCTAGGTAGCTAGCGAGTGAAGAGGTAGCGGGCTAGGGAGTGAGTGAAGAGGTAGCGGGCTAGGTAGCTAGCGAGTGAAGAGGTAGCGGGCTAGGTAGCTAGCGAGTGAAGAGGTAGCGGGCTAGGGAGTGAGTGAAGAGGTAGCGGGCTAGGGAGTGAGTGAAGAGGTAGCGGGCTAGGTAGCTAGCGAGTGAAGAGGTAGCGGGCTAGGGAGTGAGTGAAGAGGTAGCGGGCTAGGGAGTGAGTGAAGAGGTAGCGGGCTAGGTAGCTAGGGAGTGAAGAGGTAGCGGGCTAGGGAGTGAGTGAAGAGGTAGCTAGGTAGGTAGTGAGGTAGTGAGGATGTGCAGGACGAGAGGAGGTACCCAGGGCGAGGTTAGCGAGCACCATGGCGATGCTGACTGGCGAGATGACGATGTTGGTGGTGGGAGGCAGGGAGCTGTCCAGCACGCGGAACAGGCTGAGGCCTAGCTCCAAGATGGCCTCCACGACACGCTCCACCTCCTGGGGGCTGGGCGCTAGTGAGACGTCACAGGGGGCCTCTGGCGGAGGGGAGGGGCGGCAGGGGGGGGAGCGGGGAGTGGTGGGTCTACGGGTCTCTGTGTGGTGAGTCTATGGGTCTCTGTGTGGTGAGTCTGTGGGTCTCTGTGCGGTGAGTCTATGGGTCTCTGTGCGGTGAGTCTATGGGTCTCTGTGTGGTGAGTCTGTGGGTCTCTGTGCGGTGAGTCTATGGGTCTCTGTGTGGTGAGTCTATGGGTCTCTGTGTGGTGAGTCTGTGGGTCTCTGTGTGGTGAGTCTGTGGGTCTCTGTGTGATGAGTCTGTGGGTCTCTGTGTGGTGAGTCTATGGGTCTCTATGTGGTGAGTCTATGGGTCTCTGTGTGGTGAGTCTGTGGGTCTCTGTGTGGTGAGTCTATGGGTCTCTGTGTGGTGAGTCTGTGGGTCTCTGTGTGGTGAGTCTGTGGGTCTCTGTGTGGTGAGTCTGTGGGTCTCTGTGTGGTGAGTCTGTGGGTCTCTGTGTGGTGAGTCTGTGGGTCTCTGTGCGGTGAGTCTATGGGTCTCTGTGCGGTGAGTCTATGGGTCTCTGTGTGGTGAGTCTGTGGGTCTCTGTGCGGTGAGTCTATGGGTCTCTGTGTGGTGAGTCTATGGGTCTCTGTGTGGTGAGTCTGTGGGTCTCTGTGTGGTGAGTCTGTGGGTCTCTGTGTGATGAGTCTGTGGGTCTCTGTGTGGTGAGTCTATGGGTCTCTATGTGGTGAGTCTATGGGTCTCTGTGTGGTGAGTCTGTGGGTCTCTGTGTGGTGAGTCTATGGGTCTCTGTGTGGTGAGTCTGTGGGTCTCTGTGTGGTGAGTCTGTGGGTCTCTGTGTGGTGAGTCTGTGGGTCTCTGTGTGGTGAGTCTGTGGGTCTCTGTGTGGTGAGTCTGTGGGTCTCTGTGTGATGAGTCTATGGGTCTCTATGTGGTGAGTCTATGGGTCTCTGTGTGGTGAGTCTATGGGTCTCTGTGTGGTGAGTCTGTGGGTCTCTGTGTTGTGAGTCTATGGGTCTCTGTGTGGTGAGTCTAAAGGTGGTGAGTCTATGGGTCTCTGTGTGGTGAGTCTATGAGTGGTGAGTCTATGGGTCTCTGTGTGGTGAGTCTCTGTGTGGTGAGTCTATGGGTCTCTGTGTGGTGAGTCTATGGGTCTCTGTGTGGTGAGTCTGTGGGTCTCTGTGTGGTGAGTCTATGGGTCTCTGTGTGGTGAGTCTGTGGGTCTCTGTGTGGTGAGTCTATGGGTCTCTGTGTGGTGAGTCTATGGGTCTCTGTGTGGTGAGTCTATGGGTGTAGTGAACAAAGGCCTACAGCCCTGCTAGAGGCTACCTGGGGTAGCTTTGTCTGTGTGTGGTGTGTAGTACATAGACACTGCTGCTGCTACTCGCCAGCTAACAACACTTGCCCCTACATCCCTACTCGAGGCTACCTGGGGGAGCTTTGTCTGTGTGTGGTGTGTGTAGTACATAGACACTGCTGCTGCTACTCGCTAGTTAACAGCACTTGCCCCTGCAGCCCTGCTGGAGGCTACCTGGGGGAGCTTTGTCTGTGCCTCTGAACGGTCCGTGGGTTTTGCGGACGTCATCCTCCTGGGGAAATAGAGAAGAAAGTTGATAGAACTTCAACCTAGACACTGAGACACCGGGACACTGAGACAGCTGAGACACCGAGACACTGAGACACCGAGACACGGTCTCAGTGTCTCAGTTTCTAGACACTGAGACACGGTCTCAGCTGTCTAGACACTGAGACACGGTTTCAGTGTCTCAGTTTCTAGACACTGAGACACTGAGACACGGTCTCCACTGTCTAGACACTGAGACACGGTTTCAGTGTCTAGACACTGAGACACTGAGACACTGAGACACGGTCTCAGTGTCTAGACACTGAGACAGCTGAGACACCGAGACACTGAGACAGCTGAGACACCGAGACACGGTCTCAGTGTCTCAGTGTCTCAGTGTCTCAGCTGTCTATACACTGAGACACTGAGACACGGTCTCAGCTGTCTAGACACTGAGACACGGTCTCAGTGTCTAGACAGCTGAGACACTGAGACACGTGTCTAAGCTGTCTAGACAGTGGAGACACGTGTCTCAGTGTCTAGACACTGAGACACGGTCTCAGCTGTCGAGACACTGAGACAGCTGAGACACTGAGACACGGTTTCAGTGTCTCAGTTTCTCGACACTGAGGCACTGAGACACTGAGATACGGTCTCCACTGTCTAGACTCTGAGACACGTGTCTCAGCTGTCTAGACATTGAGACACTGAGACACTGAGACACGGTCTCAGCTGTCTAGAGTCTAGACACTGAGACACGGTCTCAGTGTCTAGACTCTGAGACACGTGTCTCAGCTGTCTAGACACTGAGACACTGAGACACTGAGACACGGTCTCAGCTGTCTAGACACTGAGACACTGAGACACTGAGACACGGTCTCAGTGTCTAGACCAGTGGTTCTTAACCTTGTTGGAGGTACCGAACCCCACCAGTTTCATATGCGCATTCACCGAACCCCTCTTTAGTGAAAAATAAAATGTGATTTTTTTCAAATTCAAGACATAGATATGTTTTTTACTGGTACACAAAATGAGCCGTGCATGAACATTACCTTGTTCAAAGAATAAAACCAACACAATGCATAAACTCACAACAAATTACATACCTGGAAATCAATGTGACTTCTGCTGTTGCCTTTGAGAGATCAGTTCAGATATGCGTGGCTTCACCTTGGCAAGTGCCACTCTCATGTCATTTTCACAGCAAAGTCTGTTCCTTTTCTTCGTTTTTATGTCCAGCATCCTCGAAAAGGATTGCTCACAAAGATATGTTGTAACAAATGGTATAAAAAAATCCAGGGCTTTCTTAGCAATAACTGGATACTTGTTCATTTGTCGACACCAAAACGTTGAGAGCGTTGTTGTTCTGAAGAGTTGCTGTTGAACCTGGCTCTGCTGAATTTCAATGATTTCGTCGAGGAATTCATCATTGACATCTGCTGTTTCAACAGCAAACGTGAACGGCTGTCTCACCCATGCTGGATATGACTCTCTTGTAGGGAAATATCCGTCGAGAGACTTTGCAAGCTCATCTAAGTGCGTGGCAATTGTTTGCTTCAGTTCCGTGGATACAGAAATATCTCCGATTCCAGACACATCTTCGATCTTACTTGCACAGTCGTCCAGAAGCGGGAAGTTTGCGAAGTTATTGTTCTCTGTTCGTCGTTTCCATAACGGTAGCTTTTTTTGAAAAGCCTTCAGGTGTTCTTCCGCTTCCATGATATTGACTCCACCACCCTGCATCTGCTGATTGAGATGATTGAGAGCTGCGAATATATCAGCCATGGACGCTAAAATGAGAATGAACTCAGGATTTTTTAAGCAATCTGCATGGCAGTGTTGGTGCTCTTGCAAAAACAGGGCTAATTCCACACGCATGGCAAAAACACGATTCAGCACCTGTCCCCGGGATAACCACCGAATATTAGAATGGAGCAGAAGTACCTCAAATTCAGAGCCCATTTCTTTACACAGCTCACTGAAGATGCGGTGCCTCAGAGCACTTTTTCGCACATAGTTCACACATTCCACCACAGTTTTTAATACTTCTGCCATTTTTGGAGGTAAGGTTTTTGTTGCCAACGCATGCCTGTGCAGAATACAATGCGTCACAATGATGTGTGGTGCATCGGCCTTTACTAGCGCACCAAAACCAGACTTTCTTCCCAGCATGACTGGAGCTCCGTCCGTACAAACTGCAGAAACCATATCCCATGAAAGATTGTTGTCTCTGAAGAAGTCATCCACAAGCTTCTTCACATCGGCTGCCTTCGTTGTTGTTGTAAGAGGCTTACAAAATAAAAACTCTTCTTTTATCATGTCGTCTTTCACATAGCGTACAAAAACAGCAAGCTGGCTTAGATCAGAAACGTCTGTGGTTTCGTCGAGTTGAAGGCTGAATTTTGCCGGGCTTGAAATCAGATCCGCGACTACTTGAGCCAAGATGTCTTTAATCATGTCTTCTATTCTGTCACTGACGGTGTCATTTGAAAGGGGAATTTGGGATAATTTACCTTCGGCCGCTGTTCCGAGTATCAGATTCGCCATCTTTAATGCAGCTGGTTTCACAAGTGTTTCACCAATGGTGTGTGGCTTGCCCTGCTTTGCGATCAGGTAAGCAACTTCGTACGATGCTGTCAGGATCGGTTTGTTAACAGGTACAAATCCAAGAGCAGGCAGAGTGGCCCTTTCATCGAATCTGGCTCTCTTCACCCTGAATTCAGCAAGTGTTGTGTTCTTGTATTCCCCGTCTCCATGCAGCTTCAAGAAGTGTTCCTTTAGTTTTGCCGGTGCAAGACTAGAGTTGCTCAACTTGGCGTTGCAAATCATGCAGATAGGACGCTCACTCCCATCACGTTCCGTGATACATGAGAATCCATGTTGTACATATTCGTCCGACCACTTTCTTCTTTTGCCCGACATAGTTAGTATGGATAAAATATTAAAGAAATCACACGACGTACGACAACAACAGTCACACGTTGACTACTGAGTATGCACTAAATTCCCCGCAGCGCTGATTGGCCAAGCAGTGTAGCATGATCATCTGCAGCCAGTGATGGCCAAGCGGGCCGTGTGTGTCATCACAAATTTACACAATAATTCAAGTGTGTCCGGACCTCCGTGGCGGGGGCTCTGCCGAACCCCTGAGATCGACTCACCGAACCCCTGGGGTTCGATCGAACCCAGGTTAAGAACCACTGGTCTAGACACTGCGACACTGAGACAGTGTCTCAGCTGTCTAGACACTGAGACACTGAGACACGGTCTCAGCTGTCTAGACACTGCGACACTGAGACACGGTCTCAGCTGTCTAGACACTGTGACACTGAGACACTGAGAGAGTCTCAGCTGTCTAGACACTGAGACACTGAGACAGTGTCTCAGCTGTCTAGACACTGAGACACTGAGACACTGAGACACGGTCTCAGTGTCTAGACTCTGAGACACGTGTCTCAGCTGTCTAGACACTGAGACACTGAGACACGGTCTCAGCTGTCTAGACACTGAGACACTGAGACACTGAGACACGGTCTCAGTGTCTAGACTCTGAGACACGTGTCTCAGCTGTCTAGACACTGAGACACTGAGACACTGAGACACGGTCTCAGTGTCTAGACACTGCGACACTGAGACACTGAGACACGGTCTCAGTGTCTAGACAGCTGAGACCGTGTGTCAGTGTCTCAGCTGTCTAGACACTGAGACACGTGTCTCAGTGTCTATATACTGAGACACTGAGACACTGAGACACTGAGACACGGTCTCAGCTGTCGAGACACTGAGACAGCTGAGACACCGAGACACTGAGACAGCTGAGACACCGAGACACGGTTTCAGTGTCTCAGTTTCTAGACACTGAGACACTGAGACACGGTCTCCACTGTCTAGACTCTGAGACACGTGTCTCAGAGTCTAGACAGCTGAGACACTGAGACACTGAGACACGGTCTCAGCTGTCTAGACACTGAGACACTGAGACACTGAGACACGGTCTCAGCTGTCTAGACACTGAGACACTGAGACACTGAGACACGGTCTCAGCTGTCTAGACACTGAGACACTGAGACACTGAGACACGGTCTCCACTGTCTAGACACTGAGACACGGTTTCAGTGTATAGACAGCTGAGACACTGAGACACTGAGACACGGTCTCAGTGTCTCAGTGTCTTGGCAGTGACCGTGTCTCAGTGTCTCAGTGTCTCAGTGTCTCAGTGTCTAGACACTGAGACCGTGTCTCAGTGTCTCAGTGTCTCAGTGTCTAGAGACCGTGTCTGAGACCGTGTCTCAGTGTCTCAGTGTCTAGAAACTGATACACTGAGACCGTGTCTCGGTGTCTCAGCTGTCTCAGTGTCTCGGTGTCTCAGTATCTAGACACTGAGACACGGTCTCTGCTGTCTAGACACTGAGACACTGAGACACGGTCTCTGCTGTCTAGACACTGAGACACTGAGACAGTGTCTCGCTGTCTAGACACTGAGACACTGAGACACGGTCTCAGCTGTCTAGACACTGAGACACTGAGACACGTGTCTCAGCTGTCTAGACACTGAGACACGTGTCTCGGACACGTGTCTCAGTGTCTAGATACTGAGTCACCGAGACACTGAGACAGCTGAGACACCGAGACACGGTCTCAGTGTCTCAGTTTCTAGACACTGAGACACTGAGACACGGGCTCCACTGTCTAGACACTGAGACACGGTTTCAGTGTCGAGACAGCTGAGACCGTGTCTCAGTGTCTCAGTGTCTAGACAGCTGAGACCGTGTCTCAGTGTCTCAGTGTCTCAGCTGTCTAGACACTGAGACACTGAGACACTGAGACACGGTCTCAGCTGTCTAGACACTGAGACAGTGTCTCAGCTGTCTAGACACTGAGACACTGAGACACGGTCTCAGCTGTCTAGACACTGAGACACCGAGACACTGAGACAGCTGAGACACCGAGACACGGTCTCAGTGTCTCAGTTTCTAGACACTGAGACACTGAGACACGGTCTCAGCTGTCTAGACACTGAGACACGTGTCTCCACTGTCTAGACACTGAGACAGTGTCTCAGGAGTTGCCTGAGACAAGGCCTCAAGATGTTGAATCGGCTTCGTCACCTTTGCGAATCGTCCACTGTCCTTGGTCGCATGCAGGCAGCCAATCACGGCGCTCAGCAGCAGGCAGCGAAGAGCCCAATGCATTCTGGGGGACGGAAGAAACGCCACGTGGTAAGCCATTGTGACGGTCGGTGACGTCATCGGTGACGTCATCGGTGACATCGCCTACGTCATCGCCTACGTCTTCGTCGTCATGGTCACCACCATTAACACCACAAATACCACCACCACCATCACCACCACCACCATCATCACCACCATCATCCCCACCACCATCACCACCATCACCACCACCATCACCACCACCATCATCACCATCACCACCACCATCACCACCATCACCACCACCATCACCACCACCATCACCACCACCATCACCATCACCACCACCATCATCACCATCACCACCACCATCACCACCACCATCACCACCATTACCACCACCATCATCACCATCACCACCACCATCACCACCATCACCACCATCACCACCACCATCACCACCATCACCACCACCACCATTACCACCACCACCACAACCATCACCACCACTACCTTCATCTACACCATCACCACCACCACCACGTCCATCACCACCACCACCATCGATCGGAGACCCCCAGGAACAGCTTTGGATCACCGTTGGATCACCGTTCTTTCCCCTAAGCATGGTGATAGGTGTTACTTCAGAGCGATTTGTGATCGCGGGCCACTTAGGCAGACTCCATCTCCTCAGCAACCCGCGACCACCACCCATCCTTGCAGCGCCTCACGGCTCTCCGAACCTCCGAGCGAAGGCTGCGGTAAGCCTCCTCATTCTCTGACGTGGGATGCTGTAGCCGATGACAGTGGGCCTGTCGCTTTTTCTCAGCCATCCTGAACAACTCCTCTGTCAGCCAGGGTCTCTGGGGAGGTCTGGACCGCGTACCCAAAGCAGCCAATGCAGCTGCATGAGTCACAGTCCTAAACCTCGCCCATTTACCCTCGACATCAGGAGGAGTGGGGGACGATGCCAACCCCAGCCGCAAGCGATGATGAAATTCTCGCTTGCAACTTTCATCAGCTAGCTGAGACCAGGCCACTTTAGGTTGGAATGGGGTCCTGGGTGTACACCCACCACCGGAGTGGAAGAATGGCAGGCGCATCTTACAGATGACTAGTCGATGGTCAGTGGGCAGATCAGCTCCATAACCACCACCACAACCACCACCATCACCAACACCATCGCCACCATCATCACCAACACCACCATCACCTCCATCACCACCACCATCACCGCCACCACCATCATCACCAACACCACCACCAACACCACCTCCATCACCAACACCACCACCACCACCATCATCACCACCACCATCAACACCACCACCACCATCACCACCGTCATCACTACCATCACCTCCATCGCCACCACCTCCATCACCACCACCGTCACCACCATCAGCACCATCATCACCACCACCATCACCACCTCCATCACCTCCATCGCCACCACCTCCATCGCCACCACCTCCATCACCACCACCGTCACCACCACCATCACCACCACCACCATCACCACCATCACCACCATCACCACCATCACCACCACCTCCACCATCACCACCACCATCACCGCCATCACCACCACCATCACCACCACCATCACCACCACCACCATCACCACCATCACCACCACCATCACCACCATCACCACCACCATCACCACCATCAACACCACCACCACCATCACCACCATCATCACTACCATCACCTCCATCGCCACCACCTCCATCACCACCACCGTCACCACCATCACCACCATCATCACCACCACCATCACCACCTCCATCACCTCCATCGCCACCACCTCCATCGCCACCACCTCCATCACCACCACCATCACCACCACCACCATCACCACCACCATCACCACCACCATCACCACCACCATCACCAACACCATCACCACCATCACCACCACCATCACCACCACCATCACCACCGTGTAAATCATTGTCGTGATGTTGACTCTCCCTGTACACAGACTTACCCCGCGGTATTTAAAGAGTCAACAGTGGGGGGTGGGGGGGTGGAACCTCGCTGAACCCCACGGGGCCACCCTTCAAAATAAAAGTCCCCCCCAACCCCTAAGGACCCCCCCCCTCTCTCGCTCAACCCCACGGGGCCACCCTTCAAAATAAAAGCCCCCCCCCCAACCCCTAAGGACCCCCCTCCCCTCTCGCTCAACCCCACGGGGCCACCCTTCAAAATAAAAGTCCCCCCCAACCCCTAAGGACCCCCCTCGTTGTTTAAAGAGTCAAGGGTGGCTGATATCATCATCATCAATGACCACGTGGGAATTTCTAGCCACAGCCAAATCCTCTAAACGAAGAGAGACACACAGAGACCCAGTGATTAATAGAGATTCCTAGAGATCAATGGAGATGCATAGAGACCCATGTAGACACACAGAGACCCATAGAGACCCATAGAGGCATACAGATCAGTAAAGATGCATAGAGACCCATGTCGACACACAGAGACCCATAGAGACACACAGATCAATAGAGATGCATAGAGACCCATGTAGACACACAGAGATCCATGTAGACACACAGAGACCCATAGAGACCCATAGAGACACTGAGACTAATAGTGATGCATAGAGACTCATGTAGACACACAGAGACCCATAGAGACACAGATTAATAGAGATGCATAGAGACCCACAGAGACCCACAGAGACTCATAGACACACAGAGACCCACACTCACAGAGACCCACAGAGACCCACACCCACAGAGACCCACACTCACAGAGACCCACAGAGACCCACACTAACAGAGACTCACAGAGACCCACACTCACAGAGACCCACACTCACAGAGACCCACAGAGACCCACACTAACAGAGACCCACAGAGACCCACACTCACAGAGACCCATACTCACAGAGACCCACAGAGACCCACACTCACAGAGACCCACAGAGACCCACACTAACAGAGACCCACAGAGACCCACACTAACAGAGACTCACAGAGACCCACACTCACAGAGACCCACACTAACAGACACCCACAGAGACCCATACTCACAGAGACCCACAGAGACTCACACTAACAGAGACCCACACTCACAGAGACCCACAGGCGAGGTAGTCAACATCTCCTAGCCACTGTGGTTACACAGGATCTAACCACGACCTCCTGTATACCAGGCGAGGTAGTCAACATCTCCTAGCCACTGTGGTGTCAGGATCTAACCCACGACTTCCTGTAGACCAGGCGACATCTCGCCACGGCATTTGTAATCACTGAGGCTCACAGAGCCAGACTAAGACTCCCTCCCATATGGTTCAGTTATTAATCACTGAGGCTCACAGAGCCAGACTAAGGCTCCCTCCCATAGAGTTCAGTGTTAATCACTGAGGCTCACAGAGCCAGACTAAGACTCCCTCCCATAGGGTTCAGTTATTAATCACTGAGGCTCACAGAGCCAGACTAAGACTCCCTCCCATAGGGTTCAGTCTTAATCACTGAGGCTCACAGAACCAGACTAAGGCTCCCTCCCATAGGGTTCAGTGTTAATCACTGAGGCTCACGGAGCCAGGCTAAGGCTCCCTCAAGGTTCAGTGTTAACCACTGAGGCTCACAGAGCCAGACTAAGGCTCCCTCCCATAGGGTTCAGTTATTAATCACTGAGGCTCACAGAGCCAGACTAAGGCTCCCTCCCATTGAGTTCAGTTCTTAATCACTGAGGCTCAGAGAGCCAGACTAAGGCTCTCTCCCATAGAGTTCAGTGTTAATCACTGAGGCTCACAGAGCCAGACTAAGGCTCCCTCCCATAGGGTTCAGTGTTAATCACTGAGGCTCACAGAGCCAGACTAAGGCTCCCTCCCAAAGGGTTCAGTGTTAATCAGTGAGACTCCCATAGGGTGCAGTGTTAATCACCGAGACTCCCATAGGGTTCAGTGTTATCACTGAGTCTCCCACAGGGTTCAGTGTTAATCACTGAGACTCCCATAGGGTTCGTTGTTAATCACCGAGACTCCCATAGGGTTCAGTGTTAATCACTGAGACTCCCATAGGGTTCAATGTTAATCACCGAGACTCCCATAGGATTCAGTGTTAATCACTGAGACTCCCATAGGGTTCAGTGTTATCACTGAGTCTCCCACAGGGTTCAGTGTTAATCACTGAGACTCCCATAGGGTTCAGTGTTAATCACTGAGACTCCCATAGGGTGCAGTGTTAATCACTGAGTCTCCCATAGGGTTCAGTGTTAATCACTGAGACTCCCATAGGGTTCAGTGTTAATCACTGAGACTCCCATAGGGTTCACTGTTAATCACTGAGACTCCCATAGGGTTCAGTGTTAATCACTGAGACTCCCACAGGGTTCAGTGTTAATCACTGAGACTCCCATAGGGTTCAGTGTTAATCACTGAGACTCCCATAGGGTGCAGTGTTAATCACTGAGTCTCCCATAGGGTTCAGTGTTAATCACTGAGACTCCCATAGGGTTCAGTGTTAATCACTGAGACTCCCATAGGGTTCACTGTTAATCACTGAGACTCCCATAGGGTTCAGTGTTAATCACCGAGACTCCCATAGGGTTCAGTGTTAATCACTGAGTCTCCCATAGGGTTCAGTGTTAATCACCGAGACTCCCATAGGGTTCAGTGTTAATCACTGAGTCTCCCATAGGGTTCAGTGTTAATCACTGAGTCTCCCATAGGGTTCAGTGTTAATCACTGAGACTCCCATAGGGTTCAATGTTAATCACCGAGACTCCCATAGGGTTCAGTGTTAATCACTGAGACTCCCATAGGGTTCAGTGTTAATCACTGAGACTCCCATAGGGTTCAGTGTTAATCACTGAGACTCCCATAGGGTTCAGTGTTAATCACTGAGACTCCCATAGGGTGCAGTGTTAATCACCGAGACTCCCATAGGGTTCAGTGTTAATCACTGAGACTCCCATAGGGTTCAGTGTTAATCACCGAGACTCCCATAGGGTTCAGTGTTCATCACCGAGACTCCCATAGGGTTCAGTGTTCATCACCGAGACTCCCATAGGGTTCAGTGTTCATCACCGAGACTCCCATAGGGTTCAGTGTTAATCACTGAGACTCCCACAGGGTTCAGTGTTAATCACCGAGACTCCCATAGGGTTCAGTGTTCATCACTGAGACTCCCATAGGGTTCAGTGTTAATCACTGAGACTCCCATAGGGTTCAGTGTTAATCACTGAGACTCCCATAGGGTTCAGTGTTAATCACTGAGACTCCCATAGGGTTCAGTGTTAATCACTGAGACTCCCATAGGGTTCAGTGTTAATCACCGAAACTCCCATAGGGTTCAGTGTTAATCACTGAGACTCCCATAGGGTTCCGTGTTAATCACTGAGACTCCCATAGGGTTCAGTGTTAATCACTGAGACTCCCATAGGGTTCAGTGTTAATCACTGAGACTCCCATAGGGTTCAGTGTTAATCACTGAGACTCCCATAGGGTTCAGTGTTAATCACTGAGACTCCCATAGGGTTCACTGTTAATCACTGAGACTCCCATAGGGTTCAGTGTTAATCACTGAGACTCCCATAGGGTTCAGTGTTAATCACTGAGACTCCCATAGGGTTCAGTGGTAATCACTGAGACTCCCATAGGGTTCAGTGTTAATCACTGAGACTCCCATAGGGTTCACTGTTAATCACTGAGACTCCCATAGGGTTCACTGTTAATCACTGAGACTCCCATAGGGTTCAGTGTTAATCACCGAGACTCCCATAGGGTTCAGTGTTAATCACTGAGTCTCCCATAGGGTTCAGTGTTAATCACCGAGACTCCCATAGAGTTCAGTGTTAATCACTGAGTCTCCCATAGGGTTCAGTGTTAATCACTGAGACTCCCATAGGGTTCAATGTTAATCACCGAGACTCCCATAGTGTTCAGTGTTAATCACTGAGACTCCCATAGGGTTCAGTGTTAATCATTGAGGCTCACATAGGGTTCAGTGTTAATCACTGAGACTCCCATAGGGTTCAGTGTTAATCACTGAGACTCCCATAGGGTTCAGTGTTAATCACCGAGACTCCCATAGGGTTCAGTGTTAATCACTGAGACTCCCATAGGGTTCAGTGTTAATCACCGAGACTCCCATAGGGTTCAGTGTTAATCACTGAGACTCCCATAGGGTTCAGTGTTCATCACCGAGACTCCCATAGGGTTCAGTGTTCATCACCGAGACTCCCATAGGGTTCAGTGTTAATCACTGAGACTCCCACAGGGTTCAGTGTTAATCACCGAGACTCCCATAGGGTTCAGTGTTCATCACCGAGACTCCCATAGGGTTCAGTGTTAATCACTGAGACTCCCATAGGGTTCAGTGTTAATCACTGAGACTCCCATAGGGTTCAGTGTTAATCACTGAGACTCCCATAGGGTTCAGTGTTAATCACTGAGACTCCCATAGGGTTCAGTGTTAATCACCGAGACTCCCATAGGGTTCAGTGTTAATCACTGAGACTCCCATAGGGTTCCGTGTTAATCACTGAGACTCCCATAGGGTTCAGTGTTAATCACTGAGACTCCCATAGGGTTCAGTGTTAATCACTGAGACTCCCACAGGGTTCAGTGTTAATCACTGAGGCTCACATAGGGTTCAGTGTTAATCACTGATACTCCCATAGGGTTCAGTGTTAATCACCGAGACTCCCATAGGGTTCAGTGTTAATCACTGAGACTCCCATAGGGTTCCGTGTTAATCACTGAGACTCCCATAGGGTTCAGTGTTAATCACTGAGACTCCCACAGGGTTCAGTGTTAATCACTGAGGCTCACATAGGGTTCAGTGTTAATCACTGATACTCCCATAGGGTTCAGTGTTCATCACCGAGACTCCCATAGGGTTCAGTGTTAATCACTGAGACTCCCACAGGGTTCAGTGTTAATCACCGAGACTCCCATAGGGTTCAGTGTTCATCACCGAGACTCCCATAGGGTTCAGTGTTAATCACTGAGACTCCCATAGGGTTCAGTGTTAATCACTGAGACTCCCATAGGGTTCAGTGTTAATCACTGAGACTCCCATAGGGTTCAGTGTTAATCACTGAGACTCCCATAGGGTTCAGTGTTAATCACCGAGACTCCCATAGGGTTCAGTGTTAATCACTGAGACTCCCATAGGGTTCCGTGTTAATCACTGAGACTCCCATAGGGTTCAGTGTTAATCACTGAGACTCCCATAGGGTTCAGTGTTAATCACTGAGACTCCCACAGGGTTCAGTGTTAATCACTGAGGCTCACATAGGGTTCAGTGTTAATCACTGATACTCCCATAGGGTTCAGTGTTAATCACCGAGACTCCCATAGGGTTCAGTGTTAATCACTGAGACTCCCATAGGGTTCCGTGTTAATCACTGAGACTCCCATAGGGTTCAGTGTTAATCACTGAGACTCCCACAGGGTTCAGTGTTAATCACTGAGGCTCACATAGGGTTCAGTGTTAATCACTGATACTCCCATAGGGTTCAGTGTTAATCACCGAGACTCCCATAGGGTTCAGTGTTAATCACTGAGACTCCCATAGGATTCCGTGTTAATCACTGAGACTCCCATAGGGTTCAGTGTTAATCACCGAGACTCCCATAGGGTTCAGTGTTAATCACTGAGACTCCCATAGGGTTCAGTGTTAATCACTGAGACTCCCACAGGGTTCAGTGTTAATCACCGAGACTCCCATAGGGTTCAGTGTTAATCACTGAGACTCCCATAGGGTTCCGTGTTAATCACTGAGACTCCCATAGGGTTCAGTGTTAATCACTGAGACTCCCACTGGGTTCAGTGTTAATCACTGAGACTCCCATAGGGTTCAGTGTTAATCACTGAGACTCCCATAGGGTTCCGTGTTAATCACTGAGACTCCCATAGGGTTCAGTGTTAATCACTGAGACTCCCATAGGGTTCAGTGTTAATCACTGAGACTCCCATAGGGTTCAGTGTTAATCACTGAGACTCCCATAGGGTTCAGTGTTAATCACTGAGACTCCCATAGGGTTCAGTGTTAATCACTGAGACTCCCATAGGGTTCAGTGTTAATCACTGAGACTCCCATAGGGTTCAGTGTTAATCACTGAGACTCCCATAGGGTTCAGTGTTAATCACTGAGACTCCCATAGGGTTCAGTGTTAATCACTGAGACTCCCATAGGGTTCAGTGTTAATCACTGAGACTCCCATAGGGTTCAGTGTTAATCACTGAGACTCCCATAGGGTTCAGTGTTAATCACTGAGACTCCCATAGGGTTCAGTGTTAATCACTGAGACTCCCACAGGGTTCAGTGTTAATCACTGAGACTCCCATAGGGTTCAGTGTTAATCACCGAGACTCCCATAGGGTTCAGTGTTAATCACTGAGACTCCCATAGGGTTCAGTGTTAATCACTGAGACTCCCATAGGGTTCAGTGTTAATCACTGAGGCTCACAGAGCCAGGCTCTCACCTGGCGGTGGTGGAGGACTTCTTTCGCACCGTACCCGAGCCAGCCAGCGGCAGGCGATGGTCACTGAGTGCGTTGGGGAGTCTCGCTCGGTCTATGCGGTGGGTAGGGGGACAGCTCGCGACTTTAACTGCGTGGGGGGAGAGGTGTGGGGGGAGTGGGGGGGAGGGGGGGGGCAGGGAGAGTGAGGGGAGGGTGGGGGGAGAGAGATAGGGGAGGGGAAAGTGGGGAGAGAGGGGGGAGAGTGGGGGTTCAATGTTAATCATTGAGGCTTACGGAGCCAGATTAACATTGAACCCTGCGGGAGTCTCGGTGATTAACATTGAACCCTGTGGGAGTCTCGGTGATTAACACTGAACCCTATGGGAGTCCCAGTGATTAACACTGAACCCTATGGGAGTCTCGGTGATTAACACTGAACCCTATGGGAGTCTCAGTGATTAACACTGAACCCTGTGGGAGACTCTGTGATTAACACTGAACCCTGTGGGAGTCTCAGTGATTAACACTGAACCCTGTGGGAGTCTCAGTGATTAACACTGAACCCTATGGGAGGGAGCCTTAGTCTGGCTCTGTGAGCCTCAGTGATTAAGAACTGAACCCTATGGGAGGGAGCCTTAGTCTGGCTCTGTGAGCCTTGGTGATTAACACTGAACCCTATGGGAGGGAGCCTGAGTCTGGCTCTGTGAGCCTCAGTGATTAACACTGAACCCTATGGGAGGGAGCCTTAGTCTGGCTCTGTGAGCCTCAGTGATTAACACTGAACCCTATGGGAGGGAGCCTTAGTCTGGCTCTGTGAGCCTCAGTGATTAACACTGAACCCTATGGGAGGGAGCCTTAGTCTGGCTCTGTGAGCCTCAGTGATTAACACTGAACCTTATGGGAGTCTCAGTGATTAACACTGAACCCTATGGGAGACTCGGTGATTAACACTGATCCCTATGGGAGTCTCAGTGATTAACACTGAACCCTATGGGAGACTCGGTGATTAACACTGAACCCTATGGGAGTCTCAGTGATTAACACTGAACCCTATGGGAGGGAGCCTTAGTCTGGCTCTGTGAGCCTCAGTGATTAAGAACTGAATTCTCATGCGATCAGGGTTCATTCAGTGTTATCAGTGCAGCGGCTCAGTTGAGGAGGGAGGGAGGGAGGAGAGGGAAGGGGAGGGAGGGAGGGAAGGGGAGGGAGGGAGGGATGGAGGGGAGGGAGGGAGGGATGGAGGGGAGGGAGGGAGGAGAGGGAGGGAGGGAGGGGAGGGAGGGAGGGGAGGGAGGGAGCTAGGGAGGGAGGGGAGGGAGCTAGGGAGGGAGGGAGGGAGAGGAGGGAGGGAGGGAAGGGGAGGGAGGAGCTAGGGAGGGAGGGAGAGGAGGGAGGGAGAGCAGAGAGGGGAGGGAAGGAGGGGAGGGATGGAGGGGAGGGAGGGATGGAGGGGAGTGAGGGAGGGAGGGGAGGGAGGTAGGGAGGGAGGGGTGTGGGTTTACCTCTGGCTACAAACATTTAGTCATCATGGAGAAAGATTTCCCGGCAATCCTTCATGTAGCGTGTAACCATTAACGATCGTGTTTGTCTGTGTGTGTGTCTGTGTGTGTCTGTGTGTGTGTCTGTGTGTGTCTGTGTGTGTGTATCTGTGTGTGTGTGTCTGTGTGTGTGTGTCTGTGTGTGTGTGTCTGTGTGTGTGTCTGTGTGTGTCTGTGTCTGTGTGTGTCTGTGTGTGTGTGTCTGCGGCAAAAAACAACCCCCTACCTCCCCGTGGTGCCGGACAGGCAACGTTATCGTGGACAGTGCTGTGGGGGGGAGGGCCAATTCCGATTGGCCTTTTCCCTTCGGGGCGTTTGTGACCACCACAGCGGCTAAATGGGGGCTCTGGAAGGGTGCGAGGGAAAATATCTAATTAATAAGCTTGTGTCAGAGACTCCAGGGGGACAGGCGTCTATGACGTCTCCTGGCCAAACCCCATTTGGCGGAGCCAGGAGATTAAATCTCTACCTTCGGGGCTCCTCCAGAAACAACGAAAAGCCACTTCGTGTGGCCACGTGGAATGTTCGAACGCTCACTGCGGAGGAGAGGCTGCCGCTCCTCTGTCGGAAGCTGGACCGGTACCGCCTGGATCTCTGCGGCATTCAGGAGGTCCGGTGGACCGGCCCTGGCTCCTGCCACCATGAGGGGTGGACGGTCCTCTACTCGGGGCAGCAGACTGCCAAACAACAGGGTGTGGCTCTTCTTCGGAACAAAAGAATGAAGGGGGCGTGGGAGCGTGACGGTGAGGTGTGGGAAGCTGTAAGCCCCAGGCTACTTTGGGCTCGCCTTCCCATCAACCGGAGGCGAGGAGTGGTGGTCGTGGTTACTTATGCCCCCAGCGAAGACGAACATCCGTGGAGGGATGGAGGCAAGGCCGATGAGTCAGATGCCTTCTATGACCTCCTGTCACAGGTGCTGGCTAAAGTGGCCCCTCGGGATAGAGTCATCTTGTTGGGTGACTTCAATGCCCGAGTTGGTCATAATGCAAGCACCTTGTCTGGAATGATTGGAAGGCATGGGCCAGATCAGCTCAATAACAACTATAGGAGGCTGACAACAGGACCTACCGTGGAGCTGATCTACTCTCTGACCATCGACTAGTCATCTGTAAGATGTGCCTGCCATTCTTCCACTCCGGTGGTGGGTGTACAGTCAGGACCCCATTCAAACCTAAGGTGGCCTGGTCTCAGCTAGCTGATGAAAGTTGCAAGCGAGAATTTCATCATCGCTTGCAACTGGGGTTGGCATCGTCCGCCACTCCTCCTGATGTCGAGGGTAAATGGGCGAGGTTTAGGACTGTGACTCATGCGGCTGCAATGGCTGCTTTGGGTACGCGGTCCAGACCTCCCCAGAGACCCTGGCTGACAGAGGAGGTGTTCAGGATAGTTGAGATAAAGCGACAGGCCCAATATCATCGGCTACAGAATCCCACGTCAGAGAATGAGGAGGCTTACCGCAGCCTTCGCTCGGAGGTTCGGAGAGCCGTGAGGCGCTGCAAGGATGGGTGGTGGTCGCGGGTTGCTGAGGAGATGGAGTCTACCTCAGTGGCCCGCGATCACAAATCTCTATTTAAAAGTACCCTGCAGCGCCACACCTATTACCATCATGAGGGGAAAATCGGTGATCCAATCTCCAACCCCCAGAAACAGGTTTGCAGATTGCTGAGCATTTCTGTGAGGTCCTGGTGGAGGGGAAATTCCTCAGCCAGGAAAATATCGTGGCACAAAGTGGGGATGAACCTGCTGAGGCTACGGTGCCTCAAATATTGGAAGAGGAAGTCACCCCCTGTGAGTGGCTGTCTGAGGTGCCATCTGTTGAGGAAGTACTGAAGGTGATCCAGAGACTGAGACCAGGAAAGGCACCGGGCAGAGATGATCTCCCAAGCGAAATGTTGAGGGAGGGTGGCGTTTGTGCACAGACTGCCCTATATGACATCATAACAACAGTCTGGACCACTGGACAGGTTCCGCAGGACTGGAAGGATGCCCTGGTGGTCCCCATCTTTAAGATGGGAGACCGCACAGACTGTAACAACTACAGGGGCATCTCATTCCTCAGTGTGACAGGAAAGGTCCTGGCAAGGATTATTCAACACTGCCTTGCCAGGCATGCTGAGGAGAGGCTTGCTGAGCCCCAATGCGGTTTCAGGAAAGGGCGGTTCTGCAGAGATGCCATATTTTCCTTCCGTTTGGTACAGCAGAGGTGTAGGTAATTCCAACAAGACCTACATCTCTGCTTTTTTGACCTGGTCAAGGCCTATGATACCATCAGTAGGCCTGGGCTCTGGGTTGTTCTTCGTGCTTTTGGAGTCCCTGACCCGCTGCTCATGATCATTAAGGACCTTCATGATGGTGAGCGGTCACGGGTAAAACTATGTGGCTGGGAGTCGGAGCCATTCCTGGTTCACCTTGGGGTGCGACAGGGATGTCCTCTGGATCCAATATTTTTTAACATCTATTTCAACCACGTAGTTCGTGAAGCCTTCAATAGCTGTATCGGAGGAATTTCCATCTGGTACAGATACAATGGGAGGCTGATCGATGCCCGGGTGCGGTCAAGGGATGGCTCCCTATTGGTCAACCACGTTATGTATGCCGATGACCTGGTAATTGCGGCTCACTCAGAGAAGGAGTTGGAGGCGCTGTTGCGGAAACTGGAGCGTGCCACTAAGAGGTGGGGCCTCACCATCAGCCCCACCAAAACGAAGCACCTGCTTGGGTATTTTGTACCATCGGACACTCCACTCCCACAACTCCCAATCGCTGATGTGGCAGTTGTGGAGAGAGTGGAAAATTTCCCATACCTGGGCAGTGTGCTCATGACCGGCTCCGGTTTAACAGCAGAGGTCTCACTCCGAATCAGTCGAGCGGCATTATCTTTTCATCGGTTGCGTAACGCTGTGTGGAAGCTACCTGGTCTATTACTCCGCATGAAGCTTCAGGTCTTCTCGGCCACGGTCATTCCCTCCCTTCTCTATGCTTGCGAAACGTGGGCACCCTTAATGGAACATCTTCACCGGTTAGATACATTTAGGCTGGCCTGCCTACGATCCATCCTGGGTTTGACAAAGCTGGATTTTGTGAGGAGCTCACAAATCCTTGAAAGATGTGGACAAAGTTCCATCGGTGAGCTCCTCCGGCAGGCAAGGCTGCGTTGGCTGGGTCATGTAGCCCGCATGCCCAGCCACCACATGCCTAAACAGCTTTTGTTCGGCCAGATCGAGGGGGCTAAGCGGGCGCGGCACGGGCTAGAGAAGAGATGGAGTGATGTGGTACAGAAGGACGTGGAGCTGAGTGGACTTGCCGATGACCGGTACCAGCGGTGTCAAATCGGCCTCTGTGGAGGAGGCTCGTGAAGGATGCTACTGGGCAGTTGGAGGCTGTCGCCCTCCAACAACAACGGAGGGCGGAGGAGCGACGCTCACAACAATGAGCGGAGCGCCGGGTGGCACAGCAGGTTGGCACAGGAGGGGGCACAGGTGGTGCATCAGCCAGTCGTCTCAGTCAGTCGACCCGTGGCACCTGGGTCTGCCCCGTGACCTCCTGCCAGCAGGTTTCGACACTTCATGTGGCCTCAAGGTGCACATGGCCTGGCACAAGCGTCGTGGAATGCTATTGCCAATAAACTGCAACTTGAATCACTACTTATGAGTCCTTCACTCAAAACTGCTCTAGAGGAGTTGTACACCCCTAGCTGCCACTGCTATTCAGTGGCCTAAAATAAAATAAAATGTTTCGCTCCGGATGACCGCTGCAAAGTATTATGTGTTTTTATTTAGCGTGCTGATCTTAAAGGTGCATTGAAAAATGTGATACTCCGACTGACGCTCCTGTTGTTGTGGAGCAACTCATGCAGCCAGCTATGGCTCTAGGGTTTGGTGTTACATGTTATTAATGTCGTTTTTTTGTAAAAAAAAATTCGGTCACAGTCCCTATGATCACTGTTACGTTGCTTTTATGGCTTTATTTTGGTGATTTCGAAAAGTTGTTTTGGTTTGGCCATGTTTTTGTTTATTGCAGTACGGAGTTAGACTGATGGCCTTAATCTTAGTTGTCTTGTGGTTGTTGTTGTTGTAGTAACGGAGTTAGACTGATGGCCTTAATCTTAGTTGTCTTGTGGTTGTTGTTGTTGTTGTTTGACTTGCATCCCACTGGGATTTTTGCACACAGCGTTGGTGTACGGTGCTTTTTCTGGAATATTTTGTTGTTATTTTTTCCTGTATTTTCTGTTTGCACAGTCACACAAAGTCACTTTAAGATACTCTTTGGTTCTATTCGGTAAAGTCACCACGTAGGTAAAAAAATAAAATAACCAAAATCACGACGTTTCGGCCACAACACAAGTGGCCTTCATCAGGTGAAGGGACCGTGCTGTCATGAGGACAGCGTTGGAGTGAAAACAGCCAAGCCCAGGTCGCGTCCTTTGAGCTGTGTGGGAGGAAGCAAAACGCTTTGACAAAGGAATTAGCATAAACATGAGCATGATGTACATAGGAGGTGCATGGGCCATGATGTTTCTTGTTCATGTTTTAGTTTTTGTTTGTTTGTTGCGGTTTCACCCGATTCAAGAGCCGAATGGCTCACAGGGCTATACCATAAAATAAATAAAACTATGAAACTGTGGTGACGTCACCGCCAGTTTGGTGGCGAATGGCGGTTGTTTTTGTTGTGGGTGTGGTCTAGCGTGTGTGGGTGTGGTCTAGCGTGTGTGGGTGTGGTCTAGCGTGTGTGGGTGTGGTCTAGCGTGTGTGGGTGTGGTCTAGCGTGTGTGGGTGGGGCTGTCGCGCGTGTGCTGCGCGCTGATTGGTGGCGGGCGGCGGCGGTTGGCGGCTGCGGTATGGCGGCCAATTTCGCGTTTCGTAATTGCCAACGCCAACCGCGACCGAACGGAAGCGGCCGTTCGCCCCCCCCCGCCGCCGCCGCATCGCGACCCGTCGACGTCTCGCGCCAACCTCTGGTGGGAATTCTCCTCACGCGAAGCCGGTGGTGACGGGTTCTTGTTTGTTTCGTTTTAAGTTTTAAACAACGAAAAGCAACAAACAGCGCAACAGCAACAACAACAACAACAAGCGACGTTTTACATTACACACAGACTTCGACATGGCCAAGGGTAAGTCTGTCGCTTGTTATATTTTGAATTTAAAGTTTTTAATAAATAAAAAAAAGTCCGCGGACGGCATACGTGGCCTGGTCGGACCACGGCCTCGCCTGGATTCTCCCGCCGGCCTCGAGGCGACCTCGCCCGGGTGCGGCCGCCGCCGCCGCAGCCTCGGTCGGGGTTTTTGTTTCTTTTCAGGAAGTTGTTTATTTATCTTTGTTTCGTTTGTCGAGCGTACAACGGAGGTGGTTGGTAACGCGAGCGTCGTGGTCTCTCCGCTGCTGGATGGAGATAGGTTTAGTTGGTTGGTGGTGGTGATTCATAATAAAGGTTTTTGGGTTAGATCGCGTTTATTTATAAATGTGTCGTAACCCTCCACCACCCGACACGGCCAATCAGCAAAAAAAGTGTCACGTTGACAAAAGACAAATAATTTACTACTTTAGCTCACCGGTGTGTTGAAGAGTGAATCCACAACATTTACAGTTTGAGTAGTACGACGTTTCGCTGGTAAATACTTCCAGCATCATCGGGCAATTCGCCAGAATGGCAAAGCCCTCACTTGCTCCCGGTTTAAAAAAAAAAGTGTCAACGTGACACTTTTTTTGCTGATTGGCCGTGTCGGGTGGTGGAGGGTTACGACACATTTATAAATAAACGCGATCTAACCCAAAACTTTTATCATGAATAATATTGGTCGCGAAAGCCTACGTGTTAAACTGGTGGTGGTGATGTTGGTGGTGGTCTCTAAGCCAGCGTACTCCTCCTCTCTGTCGATGTATCATCACCGTGGTCTATCCACTGCCGGATGGAGATCATTGTGGTGGTGATGTCTCTAACTCCTTGTGATCTCTAAGCCAGAGTATTCCTCTATTGTCGATGTATCATCACCGTGGTCTATCCACTGCTGGATGGAGATCATTGTGGTGGTGATGTCTCTAACTCCTTGTGATCTCTAAGCCAGAGTATTCCTCTATTGTCGATGTATCATCACCGTGGTCTATCCACTGCTGGATGGAGATCATTGTGGTGATGTCTCCTGTAACTGCTTGTGTGTGATCTCTAAGCCAGCTTATTCCTCTATTGTCGATGTATCATCACCGTGGTCTATCCACTGCTGGATGGAGATCATTGTGGTGATGATGTCTCTAACTCCTTGCGTGTGATCACTAAGCCAGCTTATTCCTCTCTTGTCGATGTATCATCACCGTGGTTTATCCACTGCTGGATGGAGATCATTGTGGTGGTGGTGTCTCTAACTCCTTGTGATCTCTAAGCCAGAGTATTCCTCTATTGTCGATGTATCATCACCGTGGTCTATCCACTGCTGGATGGAGATCATTGTGGTGGTGATGTCACCTCTAACTCCTTGTGTGTGATCTCTAAGCCAGCTTATTCCTCTATTGTCGATGTATCATCACCGTGGTCTATCCACTGCTGGATGGAGATCATTGTGGTGATGATGTCTCTAACTCCTTGCGTGTGATCACTAAGCCAGCTTATTCCTCTCTTGTCGATGTATCATCACCGTGGTCTATCCACTGCTGGATGGAGATCATTGTGGTGGTGGTGTCTCTAACTCCTTGTGATCTCTAAGCCAGAGTATTCCTCTATTGTCGATGTATCATCACCGTGGTCTATCCACTGCTGGATGGAGATCATTGTGGTGGTGATGTCACCTCTAACTCCTTGTGTGTGATCTCTAAGCCAGCTTATTCCTCTATTGTCGATGTATCATCACCGTGGTCTATCCACTGCTGGATGAAGATAATTGTGGTGATGATGTCTCTAACTCCTTGTGTGTGATCTCTAAGCCAGCGTACTCCTCTCTATCGATGTATCATCACCGTGGTCTATCCACTGCTGGATGGAGATCATTGTGGTGATGATGTCTCTAACTCCTTGTGATCTCTAAGCCAGCGTATTCCTCTCTTGTCGATGTATCATCACCGTGGTCTATCCACTGCTGGATGGAGATCACTGTGGTGGTGATGTCACCTCTAACTCCTTGTGTGTGATCTCTAAGCCAGAGTATTCCTCTCTGTCGATGTATCATCACCGTGGTGTATCCACTGCTGGATGAAGATCATTGTGGTGATGATGTCTCTAACTCCTTGTGATCTCTAAGCCAGCGTACTCCTCTCTGTCGATGTATCATCACCGTGGTGTATCCACTGCTGGATGGAGATCATTGTGGTGATGATGTCTCCTGTAACTGCTTAAGTGTGTGATCTCTAAGCCAGAGTATTTCTCTATTGTCGATGTATCATCACCGTGGTCTATCCACTGCTGGATGAAGATCATTGTGGTGGTGATGTCTCCTCTAACGCCTTGCGTGTGATCTCTAAGCCAGAGTATTCCTCTCTTGTCGATGTATCATCACCGTGGTCTATCCACTGCTGGATGGAGATCATTGTGGTGGTGATGTCACCTCTAACTCCTTGTGTGTGATCTCTAAGCCAGCTTATTCCTCTATTGTCGATGTATCATCACCGTGGTCTATCCACTGCTGGATGGAGATCATTGTGGTGGTGTCTCCTGTAACTGCTTGTGTGTGATCTCTAAGCCAGCGTACTCCTCTCTGTCGATGTATCATCACCGTGGTCTATCCACTGCTGGATGGAGATCACTGTGGTGGTGATGTCTCCTGTAACTGCTTGTGTGTGATCTCTAAGCCAGAGTATTCCTCTCTTGTCGATGTATCATCACCGTGGTCTATCCACTGCTGGATGGAGATCACTGTGGTGGTGATGTCTCTAACTCCTTGTGATCTCTAAGCCAGAGTATTCCTCTCTTGTCGATGTATCATCACCGTGGTCTATCCACTGCTGGATGGAGATCATTGTGGTGATGATGTCTCTAACTCCTTGTGATCTCTAAGCCAGAGTATTACTCTCTGTCGATGTATCATCACGTGGTCTATCCACTGCTGGATGGAGATCGATTTGGTGGTGTTTTAGTGAGTTTTTAGAGGGACTTGGTTTGGCCCGATTTTTTTGATTTACCATAGATTTACACTTAAAATTTCGATCCGTATTGCATTACGATTGTTATTGGGATCAAACATGGAAATGGAATGTTTTTGTACGTAGTAGCATGGACGGGTTGTGATTTTTTTCCGTGGGATTTCACCGTTTACGTACGTGACGTTTAGATTTGTGTACAATGAATTTGAGGTGCATCTTGTGATGTTATTATTATTGTTTGTTGCAGTTGAACCCAAATCAAGAGGTGAATGGCTCACGGGGTAAATCCTAATAAATTAAACTGAAAACTCGTGGTGGTGGTGGTGGCGGTGATTTCTCTAGCACCTGTTGTCTGATCTCTCAGTCACGTATTCCTCTCTGTCTTAGTGTAATCATCGCCACCGTGGTCTCTCCGCTGCTGGATGAAGATCAATGTGGTGGTGGTGGTGTCGTCTCCTCTAGACCCCTGTGTGGGTGTGTGTGTGTCACTGTGTGTGTGGGGAGCGGTAGTGTAGCGGTTAGCGCTACGCTGCGCTATGAACCCGGCGACCCGGGTTCGATTCCACCTCACGGCCAACACCAGTGACGATTGTCTGAACCGGTCCCGGGCCTCCGCTAGGTCGACTCGGCCTCAAATGAGTACCCTGGTGCAGCGATGTGTAAACATCGCCGCTGGGGAGACAAAGGCGGTCGGGCGTGGTGCTGGCCACCCACCCCCTCGTGTGCCGTTACCGGCCTTCATAGGTGCTCGCTAACAGCACTTGCCCCTACAGTCTGTTACAGGCTACACGGGGGACCTTTGTCCCTGTTTGTGTGGGGGTGGGTGGGGGAGGACCCATTCCAAGAATGAATAATTTTCTACGCCCGCTCATCTCGTTACTTGACCGGCACTTCCGCTTCACGATGCAGAGTTGCCCCCAAACACTTTTGAATGCCGTGGTTCTGTTGAACTCTTTCGAACCAGGTGAGGGAGATGCCTCTGAGCTGCTGTGCTAGCTCTTTGCGCAGACGAGCGACGCACCAAGTGGCCGATATCATCGTCGTCATCATCACTGTGTGTGGATTCATAGCAGCAGACCAATACTCTCAAGGCATAGAGACACTGAGACACAGATTCCTAGAGACCCACGCTCATTGAGGCCCGTACCAAAACTAAACAATGTTTATGTTACCAGCCGTGTAAGGCCCCTATGAGCTACTGTGTAGGTCTTCGACGTGGCCTAGCGCACGTGACGATAGCAGCTCACACCAAGTGGCTGATATCATCATCATCATCGTTATCATCACCGTGTGGGGATTCATAGCAGCAGACCAATACTCTCAAGGCATAGAGACACTGAGACACAGATTCCTAGAGACCCACACTCATTGAGACCCGTACCAAAACTAAACAATGTTTATGTTACCAGCCGTGTAAGGCCCCTATGAGCGACTGTGTAGGTCTTCGACGTGGCCTAGCGCACGTGACGATAGCAGCTCACACCAAGTGGCTGATATCATCGTCGTCATCATCATTGTGTGTGGATTCATAGCAGCAGACCAATACTCTCAAGGCATAGAGACACTGAGACACAGATTCCTAGAGACCCACACTCATTGAGACCCGTACCAAAACTAAACGATGTTTATGTTACCAGCCGTCTAAGGCCCCTATGAGCTACTGTGTAGGTCTTCGACGTGGCCTAGCGCACGTGACGATAGCAGCTCACACCAAGTGGCTGATATCATCATCGTCGTCATCATCACCGTGTGGGGATTTCTAGCAGCAGACAAATTGTCTAAACACACAGAGATACATAGAGATACATAGAAGACACAGAGACACAGATTAATAGACACTCAGAGATACATAGAGATACATAGAAGACACAGAGACACAGATTAATAGAGATACATAGAGACTCAGAGATACATAGAGATACATAGAGATATAGAGACTCAGAGACAGATTAATAGAGATACATAGAGACTCAGAGACAGATTAATAGAGATACATAGAGACTCAGAGATACACAGAGATACATAGAGATACATAGAAGACACAGATTAATAGAGATACATAGAGACTCAGAGACACAGAGATACATAGAGATACATAAAAGACACAGAGACACAGATTAATAGAGATACATAGAGACTCAGAGATACATAGAGACACAGAGATACATAGAGATACATAGAAGACAGAGATACATAGAGATACATAGAGATACATAGAGACTCAGAGACGCAGAGATACATAGAGACTCAGAGACACAGAGATACATAGAGACACAGAGATACATAGAGATACATAGAGATACATAGAGACTCAGAGACACAGAGATACATAGAGATACATAGAAGACACAGATTAATAGAGATACATAGAGACTCAGAGATACATAGAGATACATAGAGATACATAGACACAGATTAATAGAGACAGAGATACATAGAGACACATAGAGATACATAGAGACACAGAGACACAGATTAATAGAGATACATAGAGACTCAGAGATGCATAGAGATACATACAAGACACAGAGACACAGATTAATAGAGATACATAGAGACTCAGAGATACAGAGATACATAGAGACTCAGAGACACAGAGATACATAGATACATAGAGATACATAGAGACACAGAGATACATAGAGACTCAGAGACTCAGAGACACAGAGATACAGAGATACATAGAGATACATAGAGACACAGAGATACATAGAGACTCAGAGACTGAGACTCAGAGACACAGAGATACAGAGATACATAGAGACACAGAGATACATAGAGACTCAGAGACTGAGACTCAGAGACACAGAGATACAGAGATACATAGAGATACATAGAGACACAGAGATACATAGAGACTCAGAGACTCAGAGACACAGATACATAGAGACTCAGAGACACAGAGATACACAGAGATACATAGATATACACAGAGATACATAGAGACACAGAGACATAGAGATACATAGAGATACATAGATATACATAGAGATACACAGAGATACATAGAGATACATAGAGATACATAGAGACTCAGAGACACAGAGATACATAGAGACTCAGAGACACAGAGACACAGAGACACAGAGATATACAGAGATACACAGAGATACATAGAGACTCAGAGACAGAGATACATAGAGATACACAGAGATACATAGAAGACACAGAGACACAGAGATACATAGAGACTCAGAGACACAGAGATATACAGAGATACACAGAGACACATAGAGATACATAGAGACTCAGAGACACAGATACATAGATATACACAGAGATACATAGATATACACAGAGATACACAGAGATACATAGAGATACATAGATATACATAGAGATACATAGATATACACAGAGAGACTCAGAGACTAAACTAAGGCCCCATTGAGTATGGGTGTTGCCGGGTTCCTTCATCGGCGCTGCTGCTCCCTACTAACAGCACTTGCCCCGACACTCTGTTAAGGGCTACCTGGGGGGCCTTTGTGTTTGGACCGCGTCTCTAACCCCCACGCCCAGCCGGGACGCCGCGGGATAATCGCCGTCGCTATTAGCCTGGCCGCAGCTACTCCCGGGCCCCGCTTAAAGTGTGTCACGGTGACGGGGGAGATGTTGACTACCTCGCCTGGTCTACGGGGGAGATGTTGACTGGTCTAGGGGGGAGATGTCGACTGGTCTACAAGGGAGATGTTGACTGGTCTACAGGGGAGATGTTGACTGCCTCGCCTGGTCTACAGGGGAGATGTTGACTACCTCGCCTGGTCTACAGGGGAGATGTTGACTGGTCTACGGGGTAGATGTTGACTGGTCTACGGGGGAGATGTTGACTGGTCTACGGGGGAGATGTTGACTACCTTGCCTGGTCTACGAGGGAGATGTTGACTGGTCTACGGGGGAGATGTTGACTGGTCTACAAGGGAGATGTTGACTGGTCTACGGGGAGATGTTGACTGGTCTACGGGGAGATGTTGACTACCTCGCCTGGTCTACGAGGGAGATGTTGACTGGTCTACGGGGGAGATGTTGACTGGTCTACGAGGGAGATGTTGACTGCCTCGCCTGGTCTACGAGGGAGATGTTGACTACCTCGCCTGGTCTACAGGGGAGATGTTGACTACCTCGCCTGGTCTACGGGGAGATGTTGACTACCTCGCCTGGTCTACGGGGGAGATGTTGACTGGTCTACGGGGGAGGCGTGCCCGGGACGCCGCGGGATAATCGCCGTCGCTATTAGCCTGGCCGCAGCTACTCCCGGGCCCCGCTTAAAGTGTGTCACGGTGACGGGGGAGATGTTGACTACCTCGCCTGGTCTACGGGGGAGATGTTGACTGCCTCGCCTGGTCTACAGGGGAGATGTTGACTGGTCTACGGGGAGATGTTGACTGCCTCGCCTGGTCTACAGGGGAGATGTTGACTGGTCTACGAGGGAGATGTTGACTGGTCTACGGGGGAGATGTTGACTGGTCTACGGGGAGATGTTGACTGCCTCGCCTGGTCTACGGGGGAGATGTTGACTGGTCTACAAGGGAGATGTTGACTGGTCTACGAGGGAGATGTTGACTACCTTGCCTGGTCTACGAGGGAGATGTTGACTACCTCGCCTGGTCTACAGGGGAGATGTTGACTGGTCTATGGGAGAGATGTTGACTGGTCTACAGGGGAGATGTTGACTACCTCGCCTGGTATACGGGGGAGATGTTGACTACCTCGCCTGGTCTACAGGGGAGATGTTGACTGGTCTACGGGAGAGATGTTGACTGGTCTATGGGGGATATGTTGATTACCTCGCCTGGTCTACAGGGGAGATGTTGACTGCCTCGTCTGGTCTACGGGGAGATGTTGAATGGTCTACGGGGAGATGTTGACTACCTTGCCTGGTCTACGAGGGAGATGTTGACTACCTCGCCTGGTCTACAGGGGAGATGTTGACTGCCTCGCCTGGTCTACAGGGGAGATGTTGACTACCTTGCCTGGTATACAGGATAGATGTTGACTACCTCGCCTGGTATACAGGGTAGATGTTGACTACCTCGCCTGGTCTACAGGGGAGATGTTGACTGCCTCGTCTGGTCTACGGGGAGATGTTGACTGGTCTACGGGGGAGATGTTGACTACCTTGCCTGGTATACGGGGGAGATGTTGACTGGTCTACGGGGGAGATGTTGACTGCCTCGCCTGGTCTACAGGGGAGATGTTGACTGGTCTACGAGGGAGATGTTGACTGCCTCGCCTGGTCTACAGGGGAGATGTTGACTACCTCGCCTGGTCTACGGGGAGATGTTGACTGGTCTAGGGGGGAGATGTTGACTGGTCTACGAGGGAGATGTTGACTGCCTCGCCTGGTCTACGGGGTAGATGTTGACTGCCTCGCCTGGTCTACGGGGGAGATGTTGACTGGTCTACAGGGGAGATGTTGACTACCTTGCCTGGTCTACGAGGGAGATGTTGACTACCTCGCCTGGTCTACAGGGGAGATGTTGACCGCCTCGCCTGGTCTACGGGGGAGATGTTGACTACCTCGCCTGGTCTACGGGGAGATGTTGACTGGTCTACAGGGGAGATGTTGACTACCTCGCCTGGTCTACAGGGGAGATGTTGACTGGTCTACGGGAGAGATGTTGACTGGTCTACGGGGAGATGTTGACTACCTCGCCTGGTATACGGGGGAGATGTTGACTACCTCGCCTGGTCTACAGGGGAGATGTTGACTGGTCTACGGGGGACATGTTGACTGGTCTATGGGGGATATGTTGATTACCTCGCCTGGTCTACAGGGGAGATGTTGACTGCCTCGTCTGGTCTACGGGGAGATGTTGACTGGTCTACGGGGGAGATGTTGACTACCTTGCCTGGTATACGGGGGAGATGTTGACTGGTCTACGGGGAGATGTTGACTGCCTCGCCTGGTCTACAGGGGAGATGTTGACTGGTCTACGAGGGAGATGTTGACTGCCTCGCCTGGTCTACAGGGGAGATGTTGACTACCTCGCCTGGTCTACGGGGAGATGTTGACTGGTCTACGGGGGAGATGTTGACTACCTTGCCTGGTCTACGAGGGAGATGTTGACTGCCTCGCCTGGTCTACGACGGAGATGTTGACTACCTCGCCTGGTATACGGGGGAGATGTTGACTACCTCGCCTGGTCTACAGGGGAGATGTTGACTGGTCTAGGGGGGAGATGTTGACTGGTCTACGGGGAGATGTTGACTACCTCGCCTGGTATACGGGGGAGATGTTGACTGGTCTAGGGGGGAGATGTTGACTACCTCGCCCGGTCTACAGGGGAGATGTTGACTACCTCGCCTGGTCTACAGGGGAGATGTTGACTACCTCGCCTGGTCTACGGGGAGATGTTGACTACCTCGCCTGGTCTACAGGGGAGATGTTGACTGCCTCGTCTGGTCTACGGGGAGATGTTGACTACCTTGCCTGGTCTACGAGGGAGATGTTGACTACCTCGCCTGGTCTACGGGGGAGATGTTGACTGGTCTACGGGGGAGATGTTGACTACCTCGCCTGGTCTACGGGGGAGATGTTGACTGGTCTACGGGGAGATGTTGACTGGTCTACGGGGAGATGTTGACTGGTCTACGGGGAGATGTTGACTACCTCGCCTGGTCTACGGGGGAGATGTTGACTACCTCGCCTGGTCTACGGGGGAGATGTTGACTGGTCTACGGGGAGATGTTGACTGTTCTACGGGGAGATGTTGACTGGTCTACGGGGAGATGTTGACTGGTCTACGGGGAGATGTTGACTGGTCTACGGGGAGATGTTGACTGACTCGCCTGGTCTACGGGGAGATGTTGACTGGTCTACGGGGAGATGTTGACTGCCTCGCCTGGTCTACAGGGAGATGTTGACTGGTCTACGGGGAGATGTTGACTGGTCTACGAGGGAGATGTTGACTGGTCTACGAGGGAGATGTTGACTGCCTCGCCTGGTCTACGAGGGAGATGTTGACTACCTCGCCTGGTCTACGAGGGAGATGTTGACTACCTCGCCTGGTCTACGGGGTAGATGTTGACTACCTTGCCTGGTCTACGAGGGAGATGTTGACTGGTCTACGAGGGAGATGTTGACTGCCTCGCCTGGTCTACGGGGGAGATGTTGACTACCTCGCCTGGTCTACGGGAGTTCTTGTGTTCAATCCCGACCTTGAAGCCACGCTGACATTACTATCACCGAGGCAGAGTACAATATTAAGCCGTCATATGATCAGTGACAACTCAACATATTCGTTCATGACAATAACAGTCTGTGTCTGTCTGTGTGTGTCTCTGTGTGTGTCTGTGTGACTCTCTGTGTGTGTGTCTGTGTCTCTGTGCGTGTCTCTGTGCGTGTCTCTGTGTGTGTCTCTGTGTGTGTCTTTGTGTGTGTCTGCATGTGTGTCTGTTTCTGCGTGTGTCTATGTCTGCATGCTTGTGTCTCTCTGCCTGCGTGCGTGTGTCTCTGCGTGTGTGTGTGTCTCTCTGCGTGTGTGTGTGTCTCTCTGCGTGCGTGTGTGTCTCTCTGCGTGTGTCTCTCTGCCTGCGTGCGTGTCTCTCTGCCTGCGTGTGTGTCTCTCTGCCTGTGTGTGTGTCTCTCTGCATGTGTGTGTCTCTCTGCGTGCGTGTGTGTGTGTCTCTCTATGTGTGTGTGTCTGTGTGTGTGTGTCTCTGCGTGTGTGTCTCTCTGTGTGTGTCTCTCTGCCTATGTGTGTCTCTCTGCCTATGTGTGTGTCTCTCTGTGTGTGTGTCTCTCTGTGTGTGTGTCTCTGTGTGTGTCTCTCTCTGTGTGTGTGTGTGTCTCTGTGTGTGTGTGTCTCTGTGTGTGTCTCTCTGCGTGTGTGTGTGTCTCTCTGTGTGTGTGTCTCTCTGCCTGTGTGTGTGTCTCTCTGTGTGTGTGTCTCTCTGTGTGTGTGTCTCTGCGTGCGTGTGTGTCTCTGCGTGTGTGTGTCTCTGCGTGTGTCTCTCTGCGTGCGTGTGTCTCTCTGTGTGCGTGTGTGTCTCTCTGCGTGTGTGTGTCTCTGTGCGTGTGTCTCTCTGCGTGTGCGTGTCTCTGCGTGCGTGTGTGTCTCTCTGCCTGCGTGTGTGTCTCTCTGCGTGCGTGTGTGTCTCTCTGTGTGTGTCTCTCTGTGTGTGTCTCTCTGTGTGTGTCTCTCTGTGTGTGTCTCTGTGTGTGTGTGTCTCTCTGTGTGTGTGTCTCTGTGTGTGTGTCTCTCTGTGTGTGTCTCTCTGTGTGTGTGTCTCTGTGTGTGTGTGTCTCTCTGTGTGTGTGTCTCTCTGTGTGTGTCTCTCTGTGTGTGTGTGTGTGTCTCTCTGTGTGTGTCTCTCTGTGTGTGTCTCTCTGTGTGTGTGTCTCTCTGTGTGTGTGTCTCTGTGTGTGTGTCTCTGTGTGTGTGTGTGTGTGTCTCTGTGTGTGTGTCTCTGTGTGTGTGTCTCTGTGTGTGTGTCTCTCTGTGTGCGTGTGTCTCTGTGTGTGTGTCTCTCTCTGTGTGTGTCTCTCTGCGTGCGTGTGTCTCTATGTGTGTGTCTCTCTGTGTGTGTGTCTCTCTCTGTGTGTGTGTCTCTGTGTGTGTGTCTCTCTGTGTGTGTGTGTCTCTGTGTGTGTGTGTCTCTGTGTGTGTCTCTGTGTGTGTGTGTCTGTGTGTGTGTGTCTCTCTGTGTGTGTCTCTGTGTGTGTGTCTCTCTGTGTGTGTCTCTCTGCGTGTGTCTCTCTGTGTGTGTGTGTGTCTCTGTGTGTGTCTCTGTGTGTGTGTGTCTGTGTGTGTGTGTCTCTGTGTGTGTGTGTCTCTGTGTGTGTGTCTCTCTGCGTGCGTGTGTCTCTCTGTGTGTGTGTCTCTCTGCCTGCGTGTGTGTCTCTCTGTGTGTGTCTCTGTGTGTGTGTCTCTGTGTGTGTCTCTCTGTGTGTGTCTCTGCGTGCGTGTGTCTCTGTGTGTGTGTCTCTCTGTGTGTGTCTCTCTGTGTGTGTCTCTCTGTGTGTGTCTCTGTGTGTGTGTGTCTCTGTGTGTGTCTCTCTGTGTGTGTGTGTCTCTGTGTGTGTCTCTCTGTGTGTGTGTGTCTGTGTGTGTGTGTCTCTGTGTGTGTGTGGTTGTCTCTCTGCGTGCGTGTGTCTCTCTGTGTGTGTGTCTCTCTGCCTGCGTGTGTGTCTCTCTGTGTGTGTCTCTGTGTGTGTCTCTCTGCGTGTGTCTCTCTGCCTGTGTGTGGTTGTCTCTCTGCGTGCGTGTGTCTCTCTGTGTGTGTCCCTCTGCGTGCGTGTGTCAGCATTGACGCGCGAGCAGGTTGAGCGTTACGAGAAGGGAATCCAGGAGGAGCCTCGCTACCGCCTGGCCCGCAACTTTGTCAGCGCTCACGACCCGCTCGAGGTGACCGTGGCATCATCAGCAGCAACATCAGCAGCATCATCAGCAGCAACATCAGCAGCATCATCAGCAGCAGCATCATCAGCAGCAGCATCATCAACATCATCAGCAACATCATCATCAGCAGCAGCATCATCATCAGCAGCAGCATCATCAGCAACATCATCATCATCAGCAGCATCATCAACATCATCATCGGCATCATTATCGGCATCATTATCGGCATCATTATCGGCATCATCATCAACATCATCATCAGCAGCATCATCATCAACATCATCATCAACATCATCATCGGCATCATTATCGGCATCATCATCAACATCAACATCATCATCAACATCATCATCGGCATCATCATCAACATCATCATCAACATCATCAACATCATCATAATCAACATCAACATCATCAGCATCAGCAGCATCATCAGCAACATCATCATCAGCAGCATCATCATCAACATCATCATCAGCAAACATCATCATCCGCGGCTTTATCGTCATCAGCAGCATCGTCATCATCAGCAGCAGCAGCATCATCCGTGGCATCAGCAGCAGCATCGTCATCATCATCAGCATCATCATCAGCAGCATCAGAAGCATCAGCAGCAGCAGCATTATCAGCAGCATCATCATCATCAGCATCGTCATTATCTTTAGCAGCCTCTGTGGGTCTCTGTGTGTCTCTGTATGTGTCTCTGTGGGCCTCTGTGGGCCTCTGTGAGTCTCTGTGAGTCTCTGTGTGTCTCAGTGTGTCTCTGTGGGTCTCTGTGAGTCTCTGTGTGTCTCAGTGTGTCTCTGTGGGTCTCTGTGTGTGTCTCTGTGGGTCTCTGTGGGTATCTGTGGGTGTCTGTGGGTCTCTATGGGTCTCTTTGTGTCTCTGTGGGACTCTGTCTGTGTGTCTCTCTGTGTGTCTCTGTGTGTCTCTGTGGGTCTCTGTGTCTCTGTGAGTCTCTGTGTGTCTCTGTGAGTCTCTGTGTGTCTCTGTGGGTCTCTGTGGGTCTCTGTGGGTGTCTCGGTGGGTCTCTGTGGGTGTCTCTGTGGGTCTCTGTGTGTCTCTGTGGGTCTCTGTGGGACTCTGTGAGTCTCTGTGTGTCTGTGTGGGTGTCTCTGTGGGTCTCTGTGAGTCTCTGTGTGTCTCTGTGTGTCTCTGTGTGTCTCTGTGGGTCTCTGTGTGTCTCTGTGTGTCTCTGTGGGTCTCTGTGGGTCTCTGTGGGACTCTGTGGGACTCTGTGAGTCTCTGTGTGTCTCTGTGAGTCTCTGTGTCTCTGTGTGTCTCTGTGTGTCTCTGTGGGTCTCTGTGTGTCTCTGTGAGTCTCTGTCTCTGTGTGTCTCTGTGTGTCTCTGTGTGTGTCTGTGTGTGTCTCTGTGTGTCTCTGTGAGTCTCTGTCTCTGTGTGTCTCTGTATGTCTCTGTATGTGTCTCTGTGGGTCTCTGTGGGACTCTGTGAGTCTCTGTCTCTGTGGGTGACTCTGTATGTGTCTCTGTATGTGTCTCTGTGTGTCTCTGTGTGTGTCTCTGTGGGTCTCTGTGAGTCTGTCTCTGTGGGTGACTCTGTGTGTCTCTGTGTGTCTCTGTGTGTCTCTGTCTCTGTGTGTCTCTGTGTGTCTCTGTCTCTGTGGGTGTCTCTGTGTGTCTCTGTGAGTCTCTGTCTCTGTGTGTGTCTCTGTGTGTCTCTGTGAGTCTCTGTCTCTGTGTGTCTCTTTGTCTCTGTGTGTCTCTGTGAGTCTCTGTGTGTCTCTGTGAGTCTCTGTGTGTCTCTGTGGGTCTCTGTCTCTGTGGGTGTCTCTGTGGGTCTCTGTGAGTCTCTGTCTCTGTGTGTGTCTCTGTGTGTCTCTGTGTGTCTCTGTCTCTGTGGGTGTCTCTGTGGGTGACTCTGTGTGTCTCTGTGGGTGTCTCTGTGTGTCTCTGTGGGTCTCTGTGGGTGTCTCTGTGTGTGTCTGTGTGTGTCTCTGTGGGTCTCTGTGAGTCTCTGTCTCTGTGTGTGTCTCTGTGTGTCTCTTTCTCTGTGAGTCTCTGTCTCTGTGTGTGTCTCTGTGGGTGTCTCTGTGTGTCTCTGTGTGTGTCTCTTGTGTCTCTTTCTCTGTGAGTCTCTGTCTCTGTGGGTGTCTCTGTGTGTCTCTGTGTGTGTCTCTGTGTGTCTCTTTCTCTGTGAGTCTCTGTGTGTCTCTGTGGGTCTCTTTCTCTGTGAGTCTCTGTGTGTGTCTCTGTGTGTGTCTCTGTGTGTGTCTCTGTGTGTCTCTTTCTCTGTGAGTCTCTGTGTGTGTCTCTGTGTGTGTCTCTGTGTGTGTCTCTGTGTGTCTCTGTGTGTGTCTCTGTGTGTCTCTTTCTCTGTGAGTCTCTGTCTCTGTGTGTGTCTCTGTGTGTCTCTTTCTCTGTGAGTCTCTGTCTCTGTGTGTGTCTCTGTGGGTGTCTCTGTGTGTCTCTGTGTGTCTCTTTCTCCGTGAGTCTCTGTCTCTGTGGGTGTCTCTGTGTGTCTCTTTCTCTGTGAGTCTCTGTCTCTGTGTGTGTCTCTGTGGGTCTCTGTCTCTGTGTGTGTCTCTGTGTGTCTCTTTCTCTGTGAGTCTCTGTCTCTGTGGGTGTCTCTGTGTGTCTCTTTCTCTGTGAGTCTCTGTCTCTGTGGGTGTCTCTGTGTGTCTCTGTGTGTGTCTCTGTGTGTCTCTTTCTCTGTGAGTCTCTGTCTCTGTGGGTGTCTCTGTGTGTCTCTTTCTCTGTGAGTCTGTGTGTCTCTGTGGGTCTCTGTCTCTGTGAGTCTCTGTCTCTGTGGGTGTCTCTGTGTGTCTCTGTGTGTGTCTCTGTGTGTCTCTTTCTCTGTGAGTCTCTGTCTCTGTGTGTGTCTCTGTGTGTGTCTCTGTGTGTCTCTCTCTGTGTGTGTGAGTCTCTGTCTCTCTGTGTGTGTCTCTGTGTGTCTCTCTCTGTGTCTCTCTGTGTGTCTCTCTCTGTGTGTGTCTCTGTGTGTCTCTGTGTGTCTCTCTCTGTGTGTGTCTCTGTGTGTGTCTCTGTGTGTCTCTGTGTGTGTCTCTGTGTGTCTCTTTCTCTGTGAGTCTCTGTCTCTGTGTGTGTCTCTGTGTGTCTCTGTGTGTGTCTCTGTGTGTGTCTCTGTGTGTGTCTGTCTCTCTCTGTGTGTCTCTGTGTGTCTCTCTCTGTGTGTGTCTCTGTCTCTCTCTGTGTCTCTGTGTGTGTGTCTCTCTGTGTGTCTCTCTCTGTGTGTCTCTCTCTGTGTGTCTCTCTCTCTGTGTCTCTCTCTCTGTGTGTCTCTGTGTCTCTCTGTGTGTCTCTGTGTCTCTCTCTCTGTGTGTCTCTCTCTGTGTGTGTCTCTCTGTGTGTCTCTCTCTGTGTGTGTCTCTCTGTGTGTGTCTCACTGCACCCACCCACCGCCTCCCCTGCTGTCCCCCGGCCAGGTGTGTGCGGACGCGTCGGTGCTGCGCTCTGCCTGCCACGTCTACGCCCACTGCATCCCCGCCGAGGGCAAGCCCGCAAGTAACCAGAAGAACTCCGGTAAGTGCCGGGGGGCACCCCCCCCCCCCCCCGCCTGCCCCCCCCCCCTCCCGGCACGAGGAATGATCTTCACCGCCGAGGGCAAGCCCACGAGTAACCGGAAGAACTCTCCGGTAAGCGCCCGGGGGGCACCCCCCTCCCGGCACGGGGAATGATCATCACCGCCGGCCGTGTGTGTGTGTGTAGGTGTGTGTGTGTAGGTGTGTGTGTAGGTGTGTGTAGGTTGTGTGTGTGTAGGTGTGTGGGTGTGTAGGTGTGTGTGTGTGTAGGTGTGTGTGTGTGTGTGTAGGTGTGTGTGTGTAGGTGTGTGTGTGTAGGTGTGTGTGTGTAGGTGTGTGTGTGTGTGTAGGTGTGTGTGTGTAGGTGTGTGTGTAGGTGTGTGTGTAGGTGTGTGGCTGAGTGCGTGTGTAGGTGTGTGTGTAGGTGTGTGTGTGTAGGTGTGTGTGTGTAGGTGTGTGTGTGTGTGGCTGAATGCGTGTGTAGGTGTGTGTGGCTAGGTGCGTGTGTAGGTGTGTGTGTGTAGGTGTGTGCGTGTGTAGGTGTGTGTGTAGGTGTGTGTAGGTGTGTGGCTGAGTGCGTGTGTAGGTGTGTGTGTAGGTGTGTGTGTGTAGGTGTGTGTGTGGCTGAATGCGTGTGTAGGTGTGTGTGGCTAGGTGCGTGTGTAGGTGTGTGTGTGTGGCTGAGTGCGTGTGTAGGTGTGTGTGTGTAGGTGTGTGTGTGTAGGTGTGTGTGTGTGTGGCTGAGTGCGTGTGTAGGTGTGTGTGTGTGTGTGGCTGAGTGCGTGTGTAAGTGTGTGTGTGTGTAGGTGTGTGTGTGTGTGGCTGAGTGCGTGTGTAGGTGTGTGTGCGTGTGTAGGTGTGTGTGTGTGTGTAGGTGTGTGTGTCGCTAAGTGCGTGTGTAAGTGTGTGTGTGGCTGAGTGCGTGTGTAGGTGTGTGTGCGTGTGTAGGTGTGTGTGTGTGTGGCTAGGTGTGTGTGTAGGTGTGTGTGTCGCTAAGTGCGTGTGTATGTGTGTGTGTGGCTGAATGCGTGTGTAGGTGTGTGTGTGTGTGGCTGAGTGCGTGTGTAAGTGTGTGTGTGTGTAGGTGTGTGTGTGTGTGGCTGAGTGCGTGTGTAGGTGTGTGTGCGTGTGTAGGTGTGTGTGTGTGTGTAGGTGTGTGTGTCGCTAAGTGCGTGTGTAAGTGTGTGTGTGGCTGAGTGCGTGTGTAGGTGTGTGTGCGTGTGTAGGTGTGTGTGTGTGTGGCTAGGTGTGTGTGTAGGTGTGTGTGTCGCTAAGTGCGTGTGTATGTGTGTGTGTGGCTGAATGCGTGTGTAGGTGTGTGTGTGTGTGGCTGAGTGCGTGTGTAGGTGTGTGTGTGTGTGGCTGAGTGTGTGTGTAGGTGTGTGTGTGTGTGGCTGAGTGCGTGTGTAGGTGTGTGTGTGTGTGGCTGAGTGCGTGTGTAGGTGTGTGTGTGTGTGGCTGAGTGCGTGTGTAGGTGTGTGTGTGTGTGGCTGAGTGCGTGTGTAGGTGTGTGTGTGTGTAGGTGTGTGTGTGTGGCTAGGTGCGTGTGTAGGTGTGTGTGTGTGGCTACCCCTCCCACGTCTCTCCCTGCGTGTCTCCCCCTGTGCCTTCAACATCTCTCCCTGCCTGTCTCCCCCCACCGTGCCCCCCACTGTGCCCCCCACCGTGCCCCCCACCATGCCCCCCACCTCCACAGGGAGGTGCTGGATCTTTGCGTGCCTCAACGTGATGCGGCTTCCCTTCATCAAGAAGTTCAACATCGAGGATTTTGAGTTCAGTCAGACGTATCTCTTCTTCTGGGACAAGGTCACTCCACACACAGACACACACAGACACACACACAGACACACAGACACACACACAGACACACACACACAGACACACACACAGACAACAAAGATAACAAAACAAAGATCCCCCATATAGCCTGTAACAGACTGTAGGGGCAAGTGCTGTTAGCGAGCACCTATGAAGGCCGGAACGGTACACGAGGGGGTGGGTGGCCAGCACCACGCCCGACCGCCTTTGTCTCCCCAGTGGCGATATTTACACACCGCACCAGGTACTCATTTTGAGGCTGAGTCGACCTAGGGGAGGCCCGGGACCGGTTCAGATAATCGTCACTGGTGTTGGCCGTGAGCGGGAATCGAACCCGGGTCACCAGGTTCATAGCGCAGCCCGCTAACCGCTACACTATCGCTCCCCCCAGACACACACAGACACACACACACAGATACACACACACACACAGGCACACAGACACACACACAGGCACAGGCACACAGACACACAGGCACACAGACACACACACAGACACACACACAGACACACACACAGACACACACAGACAGACACACACACAGACACACGCAGATACTAACACAGACACACACACACAGACACAACAACCGCCATTCGCCACTAAGTGGCGGTGACGTCACCACGACGCTTGTGCCAGGCTATGTGCACCCTGAGGCCACGTGAAGTGTCGAACGCCCGCTGGCAGGAGGTCACGGGGCAGACCCAGGTGCCACGGGTCGACTGACTGAGATGACTGGCTGATGCACCACCTGTGCCCCCTACTGTGCCAACCTGCTGTGCTTTAGCCACCCGGCACAGACACACACAGACAAAGCTCCCCCAGGTAGCCTCTAGCAGGGCTGTAGGGGCAAGTGCTGCTAGCTAGCGAGTAGCAGTGTCTATGTACTACACACACCACACACAGATAAAGCTCCCTCAGGTAGCCTCTAGCAGGGCTGTAGGGGCAAGTGCTGTTAGTAGCGAGTAGCAGCAGCAGTGTCTATGTACTACACACACCACACACAGACAAAGCTCCCCCAGGTAGCCTCTAGCAGGGCTGTAGGGGCAAGTGCTGTTAGCTAGCGAGTAGCAGCAGCAGTGTCTATGTACTACACACACCACATACAGACAAAGCTACCCCAGGTAGCCTCCAGCAGGGCTGTAGGGGCAAGTGCTGTTAGTAGCGAGTAGCAGCAGCAGTGTCTATGTACTACACACACCACACACAGACAAAGCTCCCCCAGGTAGCCTCTAGCAGGGCTGTAGGGGCAAGTGCTGTGAGCTAGCGAGATGGCAGGTAGGCTGCTAATCCTACTGATGTTAATCTCCTACTGATACTACTGTTGCTGATCCTACTGTTACTGATCCTACTGTTGCTGATCCTACTGTTACTGATCCTACTGTCACTGATCCTACTGTCACTGATCCTAGTGATCCTACTGATCCTCCTGCCACTGATCCTACTGATACTACTGTCACTGATACTACTGTCATTGATCCTACTGATCCTACTGCTCCTACTGACACTACTGCTGTTGCTGCAGGTGGAGCGCTGTCACTGATCCTCCTGTCACTGATCCTACTGATCCTCCTGTCATTGATCCTACTGATGCTACTGTCACTGATCCTACTGTCACTGATCCTACTGATCCTCCTGTCACTGATCCTACTGATCCTCCTGTCACTGATCCTACTGATCCTACTGCTCCTACTGATCCTACTGCTCCTACTGATCCTACTGTCACTGATCCTACTGATCCTACTGATCCTACTGTCACTGGTCCTACTGATCCTACTGTCACTGATCCTACTGCCACTGATCCTACTGATCCTCTTGTCACTGATCCTACTGCCACTGATCCTACTGATCCTCTTGTCACTGATCCTACTGCTCCTACTGCTCCTACTGCTCCTACTGATCCTACTGATCCTACTGTCACTGCTGCTGCAGGTGGAGCGCTGTCACTGATCCTACTGTCACTGATCCTACTGATCCTACTGACCCTACTGCTGTTGCTGCAGGTGGAGCGCTGCCACTGATCCTACTGATCCTACTGTCACTGATCCTAGTGATCCTACTGTCACTGATCCTACTGATCCTACTGTCACTGATCCTACTGATCCTACTGTCACTGATCCTACTGATCCTACTGATCCTACTGTCACTGATCCTACTGATCCTACTGTCAATGATCCTACTGACCCTCCTGCCACTGATCCTACTGATCCTACTGATCCTACTGCTGCTGCAGGTGGAGCGCTGCCACTGATCCTACTGATCCTACTGATCCTACTGTCACTGATCCTACTGATCCTCCTGTCACTGATCCTACTGACCCTCCTGCCACTGATCCTACTGATACTACTGTCACTGATCCTACTGTTGCTGATACTACTGTCACTGATCCTACTGACCCTACTGCTGCTGCAGGTGGAGCGCTGCCACTGATCCTCCTGTCACTGATCCTACTGATACTACTGCCACTGATCCTACTGATCCTACTGATCCTACTGTCACTGATCCTACTGATCCTACTGACCCTACTGTTGCTGCAGGTGGAGCGTTGCCACTGATCCTCCTGTCACTGATCCTACTGATACTACTGCCACTGATCCTACTGATCCTACTGATCCTACTGTCACTGATCCTACTGCTCCTACTGACCCTACTGCTGCTGCAGGTGGAGCGCTGCCACTGATCCTACTGATACTACTGTCACTGATCCTACTGATCCTACTGCTCCTACTGTTACTGATCCTACTGTCACTACTGCTGCAGGTGGAGCACTGCCACTGATCCTACTGATCCTACTGCCACTGATCCTACTGATCCTACTGTCACTGATCCTACTGTCACTGATCCTACTGTCACTGATCCTACTGATCCTACTGTCACTGATCCTACTGATCCTACTGACCCTACTGCTGCTGCAGGTGGAGCGCTGTCACTGATCCTACTGATCCTGTCACTGATCCTACTGATCCTACTGTCACTGATCCTACTGATCCTACTGTCACTGATCCTACTGATCCTACTGTCACTGATCCTACTGTCACTACTGCTGCTGCAGGTGGAGCGTTGCCACTATTTGCTGCGGGCGCTGGTGGAGACGGCACAGCGTGGGGAGGCTGCTGACGGGCGCCTGCTGCAGTTCCTCCTCTCAAACCCCTGCAATGACGGCGGGCAGTGGCACATGCTGGTCAACCTCATCGGTGGGTGGAACACGCTGTGGGTGGTACACACTGTGGGTGGTACATCGGTGGGTGGTACACACTGTGGGTGGTACACATTGTGGGTGGTACACACTGTGGGTGGTACACGTTGTGGGTGGTACACACTGTGGGTGGTACACGTTGTGGGTGGTACACGTTGTGGGTGGTACACACACACAGTGTGGGTGGTACACACTGGGTGGTACATGTTGTGGGTGGTACATGTTGTGGGTGGTACACGTTGTGGGTGGTACACGTTGTGGGTGGTACACACTGTGGGTGGTACACGTTGTGGGTGGTACACACTGTGGGTGGTACACGTTGTGGGTGGTACACGTTGTGGGTGGTACATGTTGTGGGTGGTACACACACACACTGTGGGTGGTACACGTTGTGGGTGGTACACACTGTGGGTGGTACTGTGGGTGGTACACACTGGGTGGTACACGTTGTGGGTGGTACACGTTGTGGGTGGTACACACACACACTGTGGGTGGTACACGCTGGTCAACCTCATCGGTGGGTGGTACACGTTGTGGGTGGTACATGTTGTGGGTGGTACACACACACAGTGTGGGTGGTACACACTGGGTGGTACATGTTGTGGGTGGTACACGTTGTGGGTGGTACACACTGTGGGTGGTACACACACACAGTGTGGGTGGTACACACTGTGGGTGGTACACAGTGTGGGTGGTACACGTTGTGGGTGGTACACGTTGTGGGTGGTACACGTTGTGGGTGGTACACGTTGTGGGTGGTACACACTGTGGGTGGTACACACTGTGGGTGGTACACAGTGTGGGTGGTACACGTTGTGGGTGGTACACACTGTGGGTGGTACATGTTGTGGGTGGTACACGTTGTGGGTGGTACATGCTGGTCAACCTCATCGGTGGGTGGTACACTGTGGGTGGTACACGCTGTGGGTGGTACATCGGTGGGTGGTACATCGGTGGGTGGTACACGTTGTGGGTGGTACACTTTGTGGGTGGTACACACTGTGGGTGGTACACACACACAGTGTGGGTGGTACACACACACACTGTGGGTGGTACACGTTGTGGGTGGTACACACTGTGGGTGGTACTGTGGGTGGTACACACTGGGTGGTACACGTTGTGGGTGGTACACGTTGTGGGTGGTACACACACACACTGTGGGTGGTACACGCTGGTCAACCTCATCGGTGGGTGGTACACGTTGTGGGTGGTACATGTTGTGGGTGGTACACACTGTGGGTGGTACACAGTGTGGGTGGTACTGTGGGTGGTACACACACACACTGTGGGTGGTACACACTGTGGGTGGTACACGTTGTGGGTGGTACACACTGTGGGTGGTACACGTTGTGGGTGGTACACGTTGTGGGTGGTACACGTTGTGGGTGGTACACGTTGTGGGTGGTACACACACACAGTGTGGGTGGTACACACTGGGTGGTACATGTTGTGGGTGGTACACGTTGTGGGTGGTACACGTTGTGGGTGGTACACGTTGTGGGTGGTACACACACACACTGTGGGTGGTACACGTTGTGGGTGGTACACACACACACTGTGGGTGGTACACGTTGTGGGTGGTACACGTTGTGGGTGGTACACATTGTGGGTGGTACACACTGTGGGTGGTACACGTTGTGGGTGGTACACACTGTGGGTGGTACACGTTGTGGGTGGTACACGTTGTGGGTGGTACACACTGTGGGTGGTACACACTGTGGGTGGTACACGTTGTGGGTGGTACACACTGTGGGTGGTACACGTTGTGGGTGGTACTGTGGGTGGTACACACACACACTGTGGTTGGTACACGTTGTGGGTGGTACACACTGTGGGTGGTACACGTTGTGGGTGGTACACGTTGTAGGTGGTACACACTGTGGGTGGTACACACTGTGGGTGGTACACGTTGTGGGTGGTACACGTTGTGGGTGGTACACAGTGTGGGTGGTACACGTTGTGGGTGGTACACAGTGTGGGTGGTACACACTGTGGGTGGTACACGTTGTGGGTGGTACACGTTGTGGGTGGTACACACTGTGGGTGGTACACGTTGTGGGTGGTACACGTTGTGGGTGGTACACACACACTGTGGGTGGTACACGTTGTGGGTGGTACACACACACAGTGTGGGTGGCACATGCTGGTCAATCTCATCGGTGGGTGGTACACGCCGTGGGTGAGTGGGTGGGTGAGTGAACAGGTGAGTGAACGGGTGAATTGATTGGGTGGGTGAGTGGCTGGGTGGGTGAGTGAGTGGGTGGGTGAGTGGGTGGGTGGGTGGGTGAGTGGGTGGGTGGGTGGGTGGGCAGGTGGGTGGGTGAGTGGGTGGGCAGGTGGGTGGGTGAGTGGGTGGGTGGGTGGGTGGGCGGGTGAGTATGAGGGTGGGTGAGCGAGCGTGAATCGTCATTAACGTACACACACCCCCTCCCTCCCTCACCCCCTCCCTCCCTCACCCCCTCCCTCACCCCCTCCCTCCCTCACCCCCTCCCTCCCTCACCTCCTCCCTCACCCCCTCCCTCACCTCCTCCCTCACCCCCTCCCTCCCTCACCCCCTCCCTCACTCCCTCCCTCACCCCCTCCCTCACCCCCTCCCTCACCCCCTCCCTCCCTCACCTCCTCCCTCACCCCCTCCCTCACCCCCTCCCTCACCCCCCCCTCCCTCACCCCCTCCCTCACCCACCCACCCACCACCCCCTCCCTCACCCACCCACCACCCACCCACCACCCCCCCACACACACACACACAGAGAAGTACGGAGTGATGCCCAAGAAGAATTACCCAGAATGCCACACGTCGGAGGCATCGCGGAGAATGAACGAAATCCTCAACCACAAGGTGGGCGGTGTCCAGGCTCCGTCCACTGCTGGAGTTCCCGGCACCAACTGAACCGGTCCTGGGCCTCCCCTAGGTCGACTCGGCCTCAAATGGCCCATCGAGTAGCCAGCGTCGCCGCTGTGGGAGAGACAAAGGCGGCCGGGCGTGGTGGTGCTGGTGGCCGCCCCCCTCTGTGTGTAGCCGCAGTGCCGGTGGCCTTCACAGGCGCTGCTGCTGATGCTGATGCTCGCAGCACTTGGCCCAGCAGTCTGTTGAGGCTATACTGGAGACCTTTGTCTGTGTGGGTGTGTGTGTGTCTGTGTGTGTGTCTGTCTGTGTGTGTGTCAAATAAATAATGTGGGAGCCAGAGGACATCCCTGTCGCACCCCAAGGTGTACAGGGAATGGCTCTGACTCACGTAGTTCGTGAAGCCTTCAATAGCTGTACCGGGGGAATCTCCATTTGGTACAGATATAATGGGAGGCTGATCGATGCCCGGTGGCGGTCAAGGGATGGCTCCCTATTGCTCAACCACGTTATGTATGCCGATGATTTGGTAATAGCTGCTCATTCAGAGGAGGAGTTGGAGACGCTGCTGCTGAGACTGGAGCGTGCCACTAAGAGGTGGGGCCTTACCATCAGCCCCACCAAAACTAAGCACCTGCCTGGGTATTTTGTACCATCGGACACTCCACCCCCACAACTCCCAATCGGTAATGGGGCAGTTGTGGAGAATTTCCCATACCTGGGCAGTGTGCTTATGACTGGCTCCAGTTTAACAGCAGAGGTCTCACTCCGAATCAGTCGAGCGGCAATATCTTTTCATCGGTTGCGTAACGCTGTGTGGAAGCTACCTGGTCTGTCGCTCCGCACTAAGCTTCAGGTCTTCTCGGCCAGGGTCATTCCCTCCCTTCTCTACGCTTGCGAAACGTGGACCCCCCTAATGGAACATCTTCGCCGGTTAGAAACATTTAGGCTGGCCTGCCTACGATCCATCCTGGGTTTAACCAGACTGGATTGTGTGAGGAGCTCACACATCCTTGAAAGATCTGGGCAGGGTCCCATCGGTGAGCTCCTCCGGCAGGCAAGGCTGCGATGGCTGGGTCATGTAGCCTGCATGCCCAGCCACCGCATGCCGAAGCAGCTTTTGTTTGGCCGGATTGAGGGGGCTAAGCGGGCGCGGCACGGGCTAGAGAGGAGATGGAGTGATGTGGTACAGGAGGACGTGGAGCTGAGTGGACTTGCCGATGAGGGGTACCAGCGGTGTCAAGATCGGCCTCTGTGGAGGAGGCTCGTGAAGGATGCTACTGGGCAGTTGGAGGCAGTCGCCCTCCAACAACAACGGAGGGCGGAGGAGCGACGCTCAGAACAACGAGCGGAGCGCCGGGTGGCTAAAGCACAGCAGGTTGGCACAGTAGGGGGCACAGGTGGTGCATCAGCCAGTCGTCTCAGTCAGTCGACCCGTGGCACCTGCTGGGTCTGCCCCGTGACCTCCTGCCAGCGGGCGTTCGACACTTCACGTGGCCTCAAGGTGGACATAGCCTGGCACAAGCGTCGTGGTGACGTCACCGCCACTTAGTGGCGAATGGCGGTTGTTGTTGTATCTGCGTGTGTGTATCTGTGTGTGTGTGTGTATCTGTGTGTGCCTGTGTGTGCCTGTGTGTGTGTATCTGTGTGTGTGTGCATCTGTGTGTGTGCCTGCGTGTGTGCCTGCGTGTGTGTCTGTGTGTCTGTGTGTGTCTGTGGGTGTCTGTGTGTGTCTGTGTGTGTCTGTGTGTCTGTCTGTCGCTGCTGCTGCTACTCACTCCTAACGGCACTTGCCCCGACGGTCTGTTGAGGCTACACGGGGTGGGACCTTTGTATTTGTGTGTGCCGCATGCACAGATGCGGGAGTATTGCCTGCGGCTGAGGAAGATGGTGGACAAGGGCTCGGGAATGGAGGAGATTGATCAGGAGATCGATATTATGGTGGAGGAGGTGGGTACTGGGGTGGGTGGGTGGGTGTTGGGTAGTGGTTGGGGTGTAGGGGTGGGTGGGTATAGGGGTGGGTATAGGGTTGAGTGTGTTGATGTGTCTGTGTGTGTGTGTGTGTCTATGTATGTGTGTCTATGTCTGTGTGTGTGAGTCTATGTGTGTGTGTGTGAGTCTATGTGTCTGTGTGTCTATGTGTCTGTGTGTCTGTCTGTGTGTGTGTGAGGTCTATGTGTCTGTGTGTGTGTGTGTATGTATGTGTGTGTGTGTCTGTGTGTGTCTATGTCTGTGTGTGCCTATGTGTGTGTGTCTATGTGTGTGTGTGTGTGTGTCTATGTCTGTGTGTGTGTCTATGTCTGTGTGTGTATCTGCATGTGTGTCTATGTCTGTGTGTGTGTCTATGTCTGTGTGTGTATGTGTCTATGTCTGTGTGTGTGAGTCTGTGTGTGTGAGTGTGTGTGAGTCTATGTGTCTGTGTGTCTATGTGTCTGTGTGTGTCTGTCTGTGTGTGTCTGTCTGTGTGTGTATGTGTGTGTGTGTCTATGTGTGTGTGTGTCTATGTGTGTCTGTGTGTGTGTCTATGTGTGTCTGTGTGTGTGTCTATGTGTGTCTGTCTGTGTGTGTGTCTATGTGTGTCTATATGTGTGTATGTGTGTGTGTGTCTGTGTGTGTGTCTATGTGTCTGTGTGTGTGTCTATGTGTCTGTGTGTGTGTCTATGTGTCTGTGTGTGTGAATCTGTGTGTGTGTGTCTGTGTGTGTGAGTCTATGTGTGTGTGAGTCTATGTGTGTGTGTCTATGTGTGTGTGTGAGTCTATGTGTGTGTGTGAGTGTCTATGAGTGTATGTGTGTGTGTGTCTATGTGTGTCTATGTGTGTCTATGTGTATGTGTCTGTGTGTGTTTCTGTGTGTGTCTATGTGTGTGTCTAAGTGTGTGTGTCTATGTCTGTGTGTCTGTGTCTGTGTCTGTGTGTGTGTCTATGTCTCTGTGTGTGTCTGCGTGTGTCTGTGTCTGTATGTGTCTGTGTGTGTCTATGTGTGTGTGTCTATGTTTCTGTGTGTGTCTGTGTGTGTGTGTGTCTATGTGTGTGTGTGTCTATGTGTGTGTGTGCGTCTTTGTGTGTGTGTGTCTGTGTGTGTGTATGTGTGTCTATGTGTCTGTGTGTGTCTATGTGTGTGTGTGTGTCTATGTGTGTGTGTGTCTGTGTGTGTCTATGTTTCTGTGTGTGTCTGTGTGTGTCTATGTGTGTGTGTGTGCGTCTTTGTGTGTGTCTATGTGTGTGTGTGTCTGTGTGTGTGTACGTGTGTCTATGTGTCTGTGTGTGTCTATGTGTGTGTGTGTCTATGTGTGTGTGTGTGCGTCTTTGTGTGTGTCTATGTGTGTGTGTGTCTGTGTGTGTGTATGTGTGTCTATGTGTGTGTGTGTCTATGTGTGTGTGTGTCTATGTGTGTGTGTGCGTCTTTGTGTGTGTCTATGTGTGTGTGTGTCTGTGTGTGTGTATGTGTGTCTATGTGTGTGTGTGTCTATGTGTGTGTGTGAGTCTATGTGTGTGTGTCTATGTTTCTGTGTGTGTCTGTGTGTGTGTGTGTCTATGTGTGTGTGTGTGTCTATGTGTGTGTGTGTGCGTCTTTGTAGGTGTACCGAGTGGTGAGCATCTGCCTGGGCTGCCCGCCATCATCATTCACGTGGGACTACAAGGACAAAGAGAAGGCCTTCCACAGCCTGGGGCCACTCACGCCGCTACAATTCTACCAGCAGCACGTGAAGCCCCTCTACGACGTTGCCACCAAGGTAAACCACCAGCAACACCACCACAGTGCAACCACCACAGCACCACCACTACCACCACCACCACACCACCATCACCACCACCACCACCACCACAGTACCAGCACCACCACCACAGTACCAGCACCACCACCACAGTACCAGCACCACCACCACAGTACCAGCACCACCACGTCCACCACCACCACTACCACCACCACTACCACCACAGTACCAGGACCACCACCACCACAGTACCACCACCACAGCACCACCACACCACCATCACAGCACCACCACCACAGCAGCACCATCAGCACCACCACCACCACACCACCACCACCATCAGCACCACCAGCACCACAGCACCACCAGCACCACAGCACCAGCACCACAGCACCACCACCACAGCACCACCAGCACCACAGCACCAGCACCACAGCACCACCACAGTACCAGCACCACCACCACAGCACCAGCACCACTACCACCACCACAGCACCAGCACCATCACCACCACAGCACCACACACCACAGCACCACCACAGCACCACAACCACACCACACCACCACCACAGCACCACCACCACCACAGCACCACCACAGCACCACCATCACAGTACCACCACCACAGTACCACCACCACCACAGTACCACCACCACAGTACCACCACCACCACAGCACCACCACCACAGTACCACCACCACAGTACCACCACCACCACAGTACCACCACCACCACAGTACCACCACCACCACCACAGCACCACCACCACCACAGCACCACCATCACCACAGCACCACCACCACAGCACCACCACCACAGCACCACCACCACAGCACCATCACCACCACAGCACCACAACCACAGCACCACCACAGCACCACCACCACTACCACCACCACAGCACCACCACCACCACCACAGCAACACCACCACCACCACACCACCACCACAGCACCACCACCACAGCACCACCACCACACAGCAACACCACCACCACCACACCACCACCACAGCACCACCACCACAGCACCACCACCACACCACACCACCACCACAGCACCACCACAGCACCACCACAGCACCACCACCAGCACAGCACCACCACCAGCACAGCACCACCATCACCACACCACCACCACAGCACCACCACAGCACCACCACCACACCACACCACCACCACAGCACCACCACAGCACCACCACAGCACCACCACCAGCACAGCACCACCACCAGCAACAGCACCACCATCAACCACACCCCACCACAGCACCATCACCACAGCACCACCATCACCACACCACCATCACCACACCATCACCACAGCACCACCACCACCACAGCACCACAACCACAGCACCACCACCACCACACCACCACCACAGCACCACCACCACATCACAGCACCGACGCCGGTGGTCTCCGTTCGCCGTAGGTGTGCCTGGTGAACGACCCGCGCCCGCACAACGAGTACGGACGCCTCTACACGGTGGAGTTCCTGGGTAACGTTGTGGGCGGTCACCCCACGCTCTACGTCAATCAGCCTGCACAGCTGCTCAAGAGCCTCGCAGCCGCCTCCATCCGGAGCGGAGAGGTGGGGGAGTGGTGGGGGGGGAGTGGTGGTGGGGGGGGAGTGGTGGTGGGGGGGGGGGAGAGGTGTTGGTGGGGGGGAGAGGTGGTGGTGGTGGGGGGAGAGGTGGTGGTGAGGGGGGAGAGGTGGTGGTGGTGGGGGAGAGGTGTTGGTGGGGGGGAGAGGTGTTGGTGGGGGTGAGAGGTGTTGGTGGTGGGGGGGAGAGGTGGTGGTGGGGTGGAGAGGTGGTGGTGGTGGGGGAGAGGTGTTGGTGGGGGGGGAGAGGTGGTGGTGGGGGGGAGAGGTGTTGGTGGGGGGGAGAGGTGGTGGTGGGGGGGAGAGGTGTTGGTGGGGGGGAGAGGTGTTGGTGGGGGGGAGAGGTGTTGGTGGGGGGGAGAGGTGTTGGTGGTGGGGAGAGGTGTTGGGGAGAGGTGTTGGTGGTGGGGGAGAGGTGTTGGTGGGGGGGAGAGGTGTTGGTGGGGGGGAGAGGTGTTGGTGGGGGGGAGAGGTGTTGGTGGGGGGGAGAGGTGTTGGTGGTGGGGGAGAGGTGTTGGTGGGGGGGAGAGGTGGTGGTGGGGGGGAGAGGTGTTGGTGGGGGGAGAGGTGTTGGTGGGGGGGAGAGGTGTTGGTGGGGGGAGAGGTGTTGGTGGGGGGGAGAGGTGTTGGTGGGGGGGAGAGGTGTTGGTGGGGGGGAGAGGTGTTGGTGGGGGGGAGAGGTGGTGGTGGGGGGGAGAGGTGTTGGTGGGGGGGAGAGGTGTTGGTGGGGGGGAGAGGTGTTGGTGGGGGGAGAGGTGTTGGTGGGGGGGAGAGGTGGTGGTGGTGGGGGAGAGGTGTTGGTGGGGGGGAGAGGTGTTGGTGGGGGGGAGAGGTGGTGGTGGGGGGAGAGGTGGTGGTGGGGGGGAGAGGTGGTGGTGGGGGAAGTGGTGGGGGGAAGTGGTGGTGGTAGCCAACTCCTGATTCACATAGCTGCGTCTATAAATACGCTCTCATCCCGTGTCTCCCCACGTGTCTCTCTCCCCGTGTCTCTCTCTCCCCGTGTCTCTCTCCCCGTGTCTCTCCCCCCGTGTCTCTCCCCCCGTGTCTCTCTCCCCGTGTCTCTCTCCCAGTGTCTCCCCCCCCCGTGTCTCTCCCCCCGTGTCTCCCCTCCCCCCCCGTGTCTCTCCCCCCCGTCTCTCCCCCCCGTGTCTCCCCTCCCCCGTGTCTCCCCTCCCCCCGTGTCTCCCCTCCCCCCCCGTGTCTCTCTCCCCGTGTCTCTCTCCCCGTGTCTCCCTCCCCGTGTCTCTCTCCCGTGTCTCTCCCCCCGTGTCTCTCCCCCCGTGTCTCTCCCCCCGTGTCTCTCCCCCCGTGTCTCTCCCCCCGTGTCTCTCCCCCCGTGTCTCTCTCCCCCGTGTCTCTCTCCCAGTGTCTCCCCCCCCCGTGTCTCTCCCCCCCGTGTCTCCCCTCCCCCCCGTGTCTCTCCCCCCGTCTCTCCCCCCCGTGTCTCCCCTCCCCCCGTGTCTCCCCTCCCCCCGTGTCTCCCCTCCCCCCCCGTGTCTCTCTCCCCGTGTCTCTCTCCCCGTGTCTCCCTCCCCGTGTCTCTCTCCCGTGTCTCTCCCCCCGTGTCTCTCCCCCCGTGTCTCTCCCCCCGTGTCTCTCCCCCCGTGTCTCTCCCCCCGTGTCTCTCCCCCCGTGTCTCTCCCCCCGTGTCTCTCCCCCCGTGTCTCTCTCCCCGTGTCTCTCCCCCCGTGTCTCTCTCCCCGTGTCTCTCCCCCCGTGTCTCTCCCCCCGTGTCTCTCCCCCCGTGGTCTCTCTCCCCGTGTCTCTCTCCCCGTGTCTCTCCCCCCGTGTCTCTCCCCCCGTGTCTCTCCCCCCGTGTCTCTCCCCCCGTGTCTCTCCCCCCGTGTCTCTCCCCCCGTGTCTCTCCCCCCATGTCTCTCTCCCCGTGTCTCTCTCCCCGTGTCTCTCCCCCCGTGTCTCTCCCCCCGTGTCTCTCCCCCCGTGTCTCTCCCCCCGTGTCTCTCCCCCCGTGTCTCTCCCCCCGTGTCTCCCCCCCCGTGTCTCTCCCCGTGTCTCTCTCCCCGTGTCTCTCCCCCCGTGTCTCTCCCCCCGTGTCTCTCCCCCCGTGTCTCTCCCCCCGTGTCTCTCCCCCGTGTCTCTCCCCCCGTGTCTCTCTCCCCGTGTCTCTCCCCCCGTGTCTCTCCCCCCGTGTCTCTCCCCCCGTGTCTCTCCCCCCGTGTCTCTCCCCCCGTGTCTCTCCCCCGTGTCTCTCCCCCCGTGTCTCTCCCCCCGTGTCTCCCCTCCCCCCGTGTCTCCAGGCCGTGTGGTTTGGCTGCGACGTGGGGAAACATTTCCACGGCAAACTGGGCATCCACGACATGAACTTGTGAGACGCACACACACACAGACACACACACAGACACACACACGTACACACACACACGCACACGTACACGCACACACACGTACACACACGTACACACACACAGACACACAGACACACACACGTACACACACACACGCACACACACATACACACACGCACACACACGTACACACACACACGCACACACACGTACACACACACACAGACACACACGTACACACACACACGCACACGTACACGCACACACACGTACACACACGTACACACACACACACGCACACACACGCACGCACACGTACACACACACACAGACACACACGTACACACACACGCACACACACGTACACACACACACGCACACACACGTACACACACACACAGACACACACGTACACACACACACGCACACACACGTACACACACACACGCACACACACACACAGACATACACACACACACACAGACACACAAAGATCCACCATATAGCCTTAACAGACTGTAGGGGCAAGTGCTGTTAGCGAGCACCTATGAAGGCCGGAACGGCACACGGGGGGGGTGGGTGGCCAGCTACACGCCCGACCGCCTTTGTCTCCCCAGTGACACACAGTGACACACACACAGTGACACACACACAGTGACACAGTGACACACACACAGTGACACAGTGACACACACAGTGACACACACACAATGACACAGTGACACACAGTGACACACAGTGACACGCACAGACACACAGTGACACACAGTGACACACACAGTGACACACACAGTGACACACACACAGTGACACACAGGGACACACACAGGGACACACATAGGGACACACACAAGGACACACACAGGGACACACACAGTGACACACACACAGTGACACACACACAATGACACGTACAGACACACAGGGACACACACAGGGACACACACAGTGACACACACACAGTGACACGTACAGACACACAGTGACACACAGTGACACACACACACAGACACACACAGTGACACACACAGGGACACACACAGGGACACACACAGTGACACACACAGTGACACACAGTGACACGCACAGTGACACACGCACAGACACACACAGTGACACACAAACACAATGACACACAGTGACACACACACAGTGACACAGTGACACACAGTGACACAGTCACACACAGTGACATGCACAGACACACAGTGACACACACACAGTGACACAAATCCCCCATATAGCCTTACCAGACTGTAGGGGCAAGTGCTGTTAGCGAGCACCTATGAAGGCCGGAACGGTTCACGAGGGGGTGGGTGGCCAGCACCACGCCCGACCGCCTTTGTCTCCCCAGTGGCGATGTTTACACACCGCACCAGGTACTCATTTGAGGCTGAGTCGACTTAGGGGAGGCCCAGGACCGTACATACACGTATGTACACACATCTATGCGTACACACACACGCACACACACGCTCGTGGTGATGGTGGTGGTGGTGATGGTGGTGGTGGTGGTGATGGTGGTGGTGGTGGTGATGGTGGTGGTGGTGATGGTGGTGGTGATGGTGGTGATGGTGGTGATGGTGGTGGTGGTGATGGTGGTGATGGTGATGATGGTGATGGTGGTGGTGATGGTGATGATGGTGATGATGGTGGTGGTGGTGATGGTGATGATGATGATGGTGGTGGTGATGATGGTGGTGGTGATGATGATGATGGTGGTGGTGGTGGTGGTGATGGTGGTGGTGGTGGTGATGGTGGTGATGGTGCTGGTGGTGATGGTGGTGGTGATGGTGGTGGTGATGGTGGTGGTGGTGATGGTGGTGGTGGTGGTGATGGTGGTGGTGGTGGTGATGGTGGTGGTGGTGATGGTGGTGGTGGTGATGGTGGTGGTGATGGTGGTGGTGATGGTGGTGATGGTGATGATGGTGGTGATGGTGGTGGTGATGGTGATGATGGTGATGATGATGGTGGTGGTGGTGATGGTGATGATGATGATGGTGGTGGTGATGATGGTGGTGGTGGTGATGGTGGTGGTGATGGTGGTGGTGGTGATGGTGGTGGTGGTGATGGTGGTGGTGATGGTGGTGGTGATGGTGGTGGTGATGGTGGTGGTGATGGTGATGGTGGTGGTGGTGATGGTGGTAATGGTGGTGATGGTGATGATGGTGGTGGTGGTGGTGATGGTGATGGTGGTGGTGGTGGTGATGATGGTGGTGGTGGTGATGATGGTGGTGGTGGTGATGGTGGTGGTGGTGATGGTGGTGGTGATGGTGGTGGTGATGATGGTGGTGATGGTGGTGGTGATGGTGA
>NW_027423479.1:212500-240000 GCF_048934315.1 Petromyzon marinus
TGCTTAGTTTTGGTGGGGCTGATGGTAAGGCCCCACCTCTTAGTGGCACGCTCCAGTCTCAGCAGCAGCGTCTCCAACTCCTCCTCTGAATGAGCAGCTATTACCAAATCATCAGCATACATAACGTGGTTGAGCAATAGGGAGCCATCCCTTGACCGCACCCGGGCATCGATCAGCCTCCCATTATATCTGTACCGAATGGAGATTCCCCCGGTACAGCTATTGAAGGCTTCACGAACTACGTGGTCAAAATAGATGTTAAATAATGTGGGAGCCAGAGGACATCCCTGTCGCACCCCAAGGTGTACAGGGAATGGCTCTGACTCCCGGCCACGTAGTTTTACCCGGGCCCGCTCACCATCATGAAGGTCCTTAATGATCGTGAGCAGAGGGTCAGGTACTCCAAAAGCACGAAGAACGACCCAGAGCCCAGGCCTACTGATGGTATCATTGGCCTTGACCAGGTCAATAAAGCAGGCATGTAGGTCTTGTTGGAATTCCCTACACCTCTGCTGAAACCGCATTGGGGCTCCACAGACACAAAGAGACGCAGAGACACCACACACAGAGACACCACACACACAACACACATACACAGAGACACCACACACACAACACACAGAGACACCACACACACAACACCACATCCACAGCACACAACACACCACGCGTGCACAACACGCACACCACACACAACACAGACACCGCATATCCACAGCACACACACCACATGCACACCACACACGCACAACACACCACACACAGACACCGCATATCCACAGCACACAACACACCACACACAACACACACAGACACCGCATATCCACAACACACCACACGCGCACAACACGCACACCACACACACAACACACCACATACACAACACACACACAACACACAGACACCACATATCCACAGCACACACAACACACAACCACCACACACACCACACGCGCACAACACGCACACCACACACTACACACACAGACAGACACCACATATCCACAGCACACACAACCACCACACACCACGTACACATCACGTACACAACACACATCACACCACACAGACACACCCAACACACAGAGACACCCACACAATCACAGTGACCCACACACACACCCCCATAGAGACCACTACTCACACACCCCCCCATACACTCCCCATACTCACCTTCCTCATCCTCATCACCATAATTCTCTCTCTCCATCATCATCGCCATCATTCTCTCTCCATCACCATTGGCACCATCATCATTCTCTCTCACCATCACCATTGTCAACATTACCATTATTCTCTCTCCATCATCATCATCACCATTGTCATCATCACCATTATCATCATCATCATTCTCTCTCTCTCCATCATCACCATTGTCATCATCATCATTCTCTCTCTCTCCATCACCATTATCACCATCTCTCTCTGCATCATCAGCAGCAGCCATGGTCTCTCCACTGCTGGATGTGGCGGTGATGATGTTGGTGGTGGTGGTAGTGGAGAAGATGGTGGTGGTGGTTGTTGCTGGTGGTAGAAGTGGAGGAGATGGTGGTGGTGGTGGCTGTTGCTGGTGGTGGTGGCTGTTGCTGATGGTGGTATTGGTGATGGTGGTGGTAGTGGAGGAGATGGTGGTGGTGGTTGTTGCTGATGGTGGTATTGGTGATGGTGGTGGTGATTGTTGCTGGTGGTAGAAGTGGAGGAGATGGTGGTGGTGGCTGTTGCTGATGGTGGTATTGGTGATGGTGGTGGTAGTGGAGATGATGGTGGTTGTTGTTGCTGCTGGTGGTGGTAGTGGAGGAGATGGTGGTGGTGGTTGTTGCTGGTGGAGATGGTGGTGGTGGTTGTTGCTGGTGGTAGAAGTGGAGGAGATGGTGGTGGTGGCTTGCTGGTGGAGATGGTGGTGGTGGTTGTTGCTGGTGGAGGAGATGGTGGTGGTGGCTGTTGCTGGTGGAGATGGTGGTGGTGGTTGTTGCTGGTGGTAGAAGTGGAGGAGATGGTGGTGGTGGCTTGCTGGTGGAGATGGTGGTGGTGGCTGTTGCTGGTGGTAGTGGAGATGGTGGTGGTTGTTGCTGCTGGTGGTGGTAGTGGAGGAGATGGTGGTGGTGGTTGTTGCTGGTAGAGGAGATGGTGGTTGTTGTTGGTGGTGGTGGAGGAGATGATGGTGGTGGTGGTGGTAGTGGAGGAGATGGTGGTGGTGGTGGTAGTGGAGGAGATGGTGGTGGTGGTTGTTGCTGGTAGAGGAGATGGTGGTTGTTGTTGGTGGTGGTTGTTGCTGGTGGAGGAGATGGTGGTTGGTGGGTGTGGTAGTGGAGGAGATGGTGGTGGTGGTGGTAGTGGAGGAGATGGTGGTGGTAGTGGAGGAGATGGTGGTGGTAGTGGAGGAGATGGTGGTGGTGGTTGTTGCTGGTGGAGGAGATGATGGTGGTGGTGGTGGTAGTGGAGGAGATGGTGGTGGTGGTGGTGGTAGTGGAGGAGATGGTGGTGGTGGTGGTGGTAGTGGAGGAGATGGTGGTGGTTGTTGTTGGTGGTGGTTAACGGTTTTGCTGTTGTCATTAACACACGGAGTTCACCCACAATGCAACGGGGTTTCTTATCATTGAGCTGGGAAGTCTTTTTTTTTGCAATTAAAGTCCTTTTAATCACTCTCGCTGGTGGGGCGTGGCTATGTTAATGAGGTCTGCCTCTGGTGGGAGTGTCTATGCTAAGTTACAACTTGAGGGCGTGGTTATGTTAATGAGTTGCTGCGAAATTTCACTTTGGTGAGGGCGTGGTTATGTTAATGAGATGTGTGGGCGTGGCTATGCGGGTTTCTACTATGCGTGGTTATGTTAATGAGAGGTGGGGAGTGGCTTATGCGAATTTTGTGTTTCAAGTTCACGTTTCATTTATTAGGTAGGAGCGGGAAGCGCCCGGGCGTTGCCCGAGGGGGAAAAAAATATCTTTAAAAACTTCTCAAAACTTAAAAACATAACATATACAAATAGGAAAAAAAACTTTGATAATTAGCTCGTTAATAAAAAAAAATTAAAATAAAACCCAACGCGCGGTGGTTAGAAAAAAATAACTGACGCTCGCGCGCCAGGATTCGATTCTTTAAATCGCGCAGAGGAATCGAATGTCGTCGATTTCTTTAGAATCTGTCTATTCCCGTTTAATCGATACCACAAATCGCTCACCAGATATCGATTCTCGCCACGCACAAAAGTTAATTTTTTAAACGTTATACATTCTTATATCCTTGGCTCTTTCGGTAAAGTCACGTTGAAGGGAAACAATAAAATAATAAAATACATGTAAAACAATTCTCACGTTTCGACCATAACACAAACGGTCGTCATCAGATGTGTCGGTCAGCATTAATTTATTTATTTTTAAACGGTGTATTTATTTATAAAAACGTCAGCGCCACGCGCAGCGATTAGGCAGTTTATTTAGGACTAGTCCATCTCTGTTCTAAGAGGGGGGAGACGAAAAATTAATGTATGCTGCCTGAAAGCCACCGTAGGCGTGAACAATCAATTAAGACACCAAATGGTTTATCAAATCTTTCCAATGCAACTCCGGGTGAGCTGAGCCCCGCCACTGACCCAGGCGAGCCCGAGGCTCCACGGGGCACCAGGCCGCAGTGCTGGGACTCCACCACGACCATTGTCACTCACTCACACACTCACTTACACACTCACTCATCATACACACCCACTCACTCACACACTCATCATACACTCACTCACACACTCATCATACACTCACTCACACACTCATCATACACTCACACACACTCACTCATTCACACTCATTCACTCACACACACACTCATACACTCAGTCACACACTCATCATGCACTCACTCACACATTCACACACTTACTCACACACCACTCACTCACCCACCCACTCACTCACCCACCCACTCACCACCCACCCATCACAGCATCGGAGCAGTTGAGCCACGGCTTGTTTCCAACGTCCCGAGTTTTAATTACAAACACGAACGGACCGCTACCCACACAAAGACGAAGCTCCCCCAGGTAGCCTCTAGCAGGGCTGCAGGGGCAAGTGCTGAGCTGGCGAGTAGTGGCAGCAGCGCCTCTGAAGGCTACCGGCACTGTGGCACACGTCACCTCGCCCGGCCGCCTTTGTCTCTCCCCCAGTGGCGATGTTCACTACACACCGCTACACCAGGTAATCATTTGAGGCTGAGTCGACCTAGGGAAGGCTCAGGACCGGTTCAGATAATCGTCGCTGGTGGTGTTGGCTGTGAGCGGGAATTGAAGTCGGGTCGCCAGGTTCGTAGCGCAGCGTAGCGCTAACCACTACACCCACCGCTCCCCACACACAGACACAGACAAACACACAGACACACACTCACACAGACACATACATTCACTCACACAGACACACACACACTCGCACAGACATACATTCACTCACACAGACACACACACATTCAGACTCACACAGACACACATACATTCACTCACACAGGCAAACACACAGACACTCGCACAGACAGACATACATTCACTCACACAGACACACAAAGACACACACAGACACTCAGACACACACACATTCAGACTCACACAGACACATACATTCACTCACACAGACACAAAGACACACACACATTCAGACTCACACAGACACACATACATTCACTCACACAGGCAAACACACAGACACTCACACAGACACTCGCACAGACAAACATTCACTCACACAGACACACACAGACACACAGACACTCAGACACACACACATTCAGACTCACACAGACACACATACATTCACTCACACAGGCAAACACACAGACACTCGCACAGACATACATTCACGCACACAGACACACAAAGACACACAGACACCCACACATACATTCAGACTCACAGACACATACATTCACTCACACAGGCAAACAAACACACAGACACACACACAGACACACACACAGACACTCGCACAGACACATACATTCACTCGCACAGGCAAACACACAGACGCACACACAGACACTCGCACAGACAGACATACATTCACGCACACAGACACACAAAGACACACACATTCAGACACACACAGACATTCAGACACACACAGACAGATACACTCACACAGACACACACACAGACATTCAGACTCACACAGACACTCACCACCACTACCACCGCTACTGCCACCACCACCAAATAAAACCCAGAGACTGGCACATCCGCGTCCGAGTCTCTGTCTCTCTTACACGTGTGGGTGGGTGAGTGAGTGGGTGAGTGAGTGGGTGAGTGAGTGAGTGGGTGAGTGAGTGGGTGTGTGTGTGTGTGAGTGGGTCGGTGAGTGAGTGGGTGTGTGAGTGAGTGGGTGAGTGAGTGAGTGGGTAGGTGAGTGTGTAAGTGAGTGTGAGTGGGTGAGTGAGTGAGTGTGTAAGTGAGTGTGAGTGGGTGAGTGAGTGAGTGTGTGGGTGAGTGAGTGGGTGAGTGTGTGAGTGGGTGAGTGAGTGAGTGTGTGAGTGAGTGTGTTTATGAGTGTGTGAGTGAGTGAGTGGGTCGGTGAGTGAGTGGGTGGGTGTGTGAGTGAGTGAGTGGGTGAGTGAGTGAGTGGGTAGGTGAGTGGGTGAGTGAGTGTGTGTGTGAGTGAGTGGGTTGGTGAGTGAGTGAGTGGGTCGGTGAGTAGGTGGGTGGGTGTGTGGGTGAGTGAGTGGATGAGTGGATGGGTGAGTTGCTGAGTGGGTGAGTGAGTGAGTGGATGGGTGAGTGGGTGGATGAGTTGGTGAGTGGGTGGGTGAGTGGGTGAGTTGGTGAGTGGGTCAGTGAGTGGGTCGGTGAGTGGATGGGTGAGTTGGTGAGTGGATGGGTGAGTTGGTGAGTGGGTCGCTGAGTTGGTGAGTGGGTGAGTGGGTCAGTGTGTGAGTGGGTTGGTGAGTGGGTGAGTGAGTGGATGGATGGGTCGGTGAGTGAGTGAGTGGGTGTCTCCCCGTGTCTCCCCGTGTCTTCATCACCGCCTGCTGAGCCCCTGTTTAGCCTGGAAAGCCTCTCCATCCCTCTTCGTAGCCATCTGTAACATCAGCACCGCACAGGGAGAGAGACTGAGTAATTAACAGTGAACCCTATGGGAGTCTTGGTGATTAACGGTGAACCCTATGGGAGTCTCAGTGATTAACACTGAACCCTATGGGAGTCTTAGTGATTAACACTGAACCCTGAGGGAGTCTTAGTGATTAACACTGAACCCTATGGGAGTCTCAGTGATTAACACTGAACCCTATGGGAGTCTCGGTGATTAACACTGAACCCTGTGGGAGCCTCAGTGATTGACACTGAACCCTGTAGGAGTCTCAGTGATTAACACTGAACCCTATGGGGGTCTCAGTGATTAACACTGAACCCTATGGGAGTCTCAGTGATTAACACTGAACCCTGTGGGAGTCTCAGTGATTAACACTGAATGCTATGGGAGTCTCAGTGATTAACAGTGAACCCTATGGGAGTCTCAGTAATTAACACTGAACCCTATGGGAGTCTTAGTGCTTAACACTGAATCCTATGGGGGCCTCAGTGATTAACACTGAACCCTGTGGGAGTCTCAGTGATTAACATTGAACCCTATGGGAGTCTCAGTGATTAAACACTGAACCCTGTGGGAGTCTCAGTGATTAACATTGAACCCTATGGGAGTCTCAGTGATTAACACTGAACCCTATGGGAGTCTCGGTGATTAACACTGAACCCTATGGGAGTCTCAGTGATTAACACTGAACCCTATGGGAGTCTCGGTGATTAACACTGAACCCTATGGGAGTCTCAGTGATTAACACTGAACGCTATGGGAGTCTCAGTGATTAACACTGAACCCTATGGGAGTCTCAGTGATTAACACTCAACCCTATGGGAGTCTCAGTGATTAACACTGAACCCTATGGGAGTCTCGGTGATTAACACTGAACCCTATGGGAGTCTCAGTGATTAACACTGAACCCTATGGGAGTCTCGGTGATTAACACTGAACCCTATGGGAGTCTCAGTGATGAACACTGAACCCTATGGGAGTCTCAGTGATTAACACTGAACCCTGTGGGAGCCTCACTGATTAACACTGAACCCTATGGGAGTCTCAGTGATTAACACTGAACCCTATGGGAGTCTCGGTGATTAACACTGAACCCTATGGGAGTCTCAGTGATTAACACTGAACCCTATGGGAGTCTCGGTGATTAACACTGAACCCTATGGGAGTCTCAGTGATTAACACTGAACGCTATGGGAGTCTCAGTGATTAACACTGAACCCTGTGGGAGTCTCAGTGATTAACACTGAACCCTATGGGAGTCTCGGTGATTAACACTGAACCCTATGGGAGTCTCAGTGATTAACACTGAACCCTATGGGAGTCTCAGTGATTAACACTGAACGCTATGGGAGTTTCAGTGATTAACACTGAACCCTATGGGAGTCTCCGTGATTAACACTGAACCCTATGGGAGTCTCAGTGATTAACACTGAACCCTATGGGAGTCTCAGTGATTAACACTGAACACTATGGGAGTCTCAGTGATTAACAGTGAACGCTATGGGAGTCTTAGTGATTAACACTGAACCCTATGGGAGTCTCAGTGATTAACAGTGAACGCTATGGGAGTCTCAGTGATTAACACTGAAGCCTATGGGAGTGAGCCTCAGTGTGGCTCAGTGAGCCTCACCTTATGAATGTCGTGGTGTTTCTTTCTGCTCACAATCTCCTCCAGAATCTCCCCGTCTCCTCTCACCACCCTGAGACGTTCAACAGACGTTCAACAGACGTTCAAACAGACGTTCAACAGACGTTCAAACACACGTTCAACACACGTTCAACACACGTTCAACAGACGTTCAAACAGACGCTAAACAGACGTTAAACAGACGTTCAACACACGTTCAACAGACGTTCAAACAGACGTTCAACAGACGTTCAACTCACGTTTCACAGACGTTCAAACAGACGTTCAACACACGTTCAAACAGATGTTCAACACACGTTCAACACACGTTCAACAGCCGTTCAAACACACGTTCAAACAGACATTCAACAGACGTTCAACAGACATTCAAAAAGACGTTCAACAGACGTTCAACACACGTTCAACAGACGTTCAACAGACGTTCAACAGACGTTCAACACACGTTCAACAGACGTTCAACAGACGTTCAACAGACGTTCAAACACACGTTCAAACAGATGTTCAACAGACGTTCAAACACACGTTCAAACAGACGTTCAAACAGATGTTCAACAGACGTTCAACAGCCGTTCAAACACACGTTCAAACATATGTTCAACAGACGTTCAAACACACGTTCAAACAGACGTTCAAACACGTTCAACACACATTCAAACAGATGTTCAACACACGTTCAACAGACGTTTAACAGCCGTTCAAACACACGTTCAAACAGATGTTCAACAGACGTTCAAACACACGTTCAAACAGACGTTCAAACAGATGTTCAACACGTTCAACAGACGTTCAACAGACGTTCAAAAAGACGTTCAACAGACGTTCAACAGACGTTCAACAGACGTTCAACAGACGTTCAACACACGTTCAACACACGTTCAACACACGTTCAACAGACGTTCAACACACGTTCAACACACGTTCAACACACGTTCAACAGACGTTCAACAGACGTTCAACACACGTTCAAACAGACGTTCAACAGACGTTCAACAGACGTTCAACAGACGTTCAAACAGATGTTCAACACAGTTCAAACACGTTCAACACACGTTCAACAGACGTTCAACACACGTTCAAACAGATGTTCAACAGACGTTCAACAGACGTTCAACAGCCGTTCAAACACACGTTCAAACAGATGTTCAACAGACGTTCAAACACACGTTCAAACAGACGTTCAACAGACGTTCAACAGACGTTCAACAGACGTTCAACAGTCGTTCAAACACACGTTCAAACAGATGTTCAACAGACGTTCAAACAGACGTTCAAACACGTTCAACACACATTCAAACAGATGTTCAACACACGTTCAACAGACGTTCAACAGCCGTTCAAACACACGTTCAAACAGATGTTCAACAGACGTTCAAACACACGTTCAAACACACGTTCAAACAGATGTTCAACACGTTCAACAGACGTTCAAAAAGACGTTCAACAGACGTTCAACAGACGTTCAACAGACGTTCAACACACGTTCAACAGACGTTCAACACACGTTCAACACACGTTCAACAGACGTTCAACACACGTTCAACACACGTTCAACAGACGTTCAACAGATGTTCAACAGCCGTTCAAACAGACGTTCAACAGACGTTCAACAGACGTTCAACAGACGTTCAACAGACGTTCAACAGACGTTCAAACAGACGTTCAAACGACGTTCAAACGACGTTCAAACAGACGTTGAACAGGCGTTCAACAGACGTTCAAACAAACGTTCAACAGACGTTCACACACGTTCAAACGTATGTTCAACAGACGTTCAACACACGTTCAACACACGTTCAAACATATGTTCAACAGACGTTCAAACATATGTTCAACAGACGTTCAACAGAAGTTCAACAGACGTTCAAAAAGACGTTCAAACGACGTTCAAACGACGTTCAAACAGACGTTGAACAGACGTTGAACAGACGTTCAAACAGACGTTGAACAGACGTTGAACAGACGTTGAACAGACGTTCAACAGACGTTCAACACACGTTCAACACACGTTCAACCAGATGTTCAACACACGTTCAAACAGACCTTCAACAGACGTTCAACAGACGTTCAAACGACGTTCAAACAAACATTCAACAGACGTTCAACAGACGTTCAACACACGTTCAAACATATGTTCAACACACGTTCAACACACGTTCAACACACGTTCAAACATATGTTCAACAGACGTTCAAACAGACGTTCAAACGACGTTCAAACAGACGTTCAACAGACGTTCAACAGACGTTCAAACAGACGTTCAAACAGACGTTCGAACAGACGTTGAACAGACGTTGAACAGACGTTCAAACAAACGTTCAACAGACGTTCAACAGACGTTCAACACACGTTCAAACATATGTTCAACAGACGTTCGAACGGACGTTGAACAGACGTTGAACAGACATTCAACAGACGTTCAACAGACGTTCAACACACGTTCAAACATATGTTCAACAGACGTTCAACACACGTTCAACACACGTTCAAACATATGTTCAACAGACGTTCAACAGAAGTTCAACAGACGTTCAAACAGACGTTCAAACGACGTTCAAACGACGTTCAACCAGACGTTGAACAGACGTTGAACAGACGTTCAACAGACGTTCAACAGACGTTCAACAGACGTTCAAACAGACGTTCAACAGACGTTCAACACACGTTCGCCACAAAGATACAAATGTCCCCCGCATAGCCTCCAGCAGGCTGTAGGGGCAAGTGCTGTTAGCTAGCGAGTAGCAGCAGCAGTGTCTATGTACTACACACACCACACACAGACAAAGCTCCCCCAGGTAGCCTCTAGCAGGGCTGTAGGGGCAAGTGCTGTTAGTAGCGAGTAGCAGCAGCAGTGTCTATGTACTACACACACCACACACAGACAAAGCTACCCCCAGGTAGCCTCTAGCAGGGCTGTAGGGGCAAGTGCTGTTAGCTAGCGAGTAGCAGCAGCAGTGTCTATGTACTACACACACCACACACAGACAAAGCTACCCCCAGGTAGCCTCTAGCAGGGCTGTAGGGGCAAGTGCTGTTAGCTAGCGAGTAGCAGCAGCAGTGTCTATGTACTACACACACCACACACAGACAAAGCTACCCCCAGGTAGCCTCTAGCAGGGCTGTAGGGGCAAGTGCTGTTAGTAGCGAGCAGCAGCAGCCCCGGTAACTACGGGGTTGCCGTGGTTACGGTGAACCACCCCCCCCCCCCATCGTGAGGGGGTTGCCGTGGTTACCATTCTCGTCCCCCACCCCCCTTAATGAGGGGGTTGCCGTGGTTACCGTGCCCCCACCCCCTATCGTGAGGGAGTTGCCATGGTTACAGTGCCTGTCCTCCCCCCTCTCCACCCCCATCGTGAGGGGGTTGCCGTGGTTACCGTGCATCCACCTCCTATCGTGAGGGGGTTGCCATGGTTACAGTGCCTGTCCCCCCATCTCCACCCCCCCCCCCATCTTGAAGGGGTTGCCGCGGTTACTGTGCCCGTGCCCCACCCCCCCACCCCGTGGGGGTTGCCGTGGTTACCGTGCCCCTCCCCCCACCCCCCCATCGTGAAGGGGTTGCCGCGGTTACCGTGACCCCCCCCACCCCCCCATCGTGAAGGGGTTGCCGCGGTTACCGTGCCCCCCCCCACCCCCCCACCGCGTGGGGGTTGCTGTGGTTACCGTGCCCCCTCCCCCCACCCCCCTATCATGAAGGGGTTGCCGTGGTTACCGTGCCCACCCCCCACCGCGTGGGGGTTGCCGTGGTTACCATTCTCGTCCCCCACCTCCCTTAATGTGGGGGTTGCCGTGGTTACCGTGTGCGTCCGGTGGTGGGGTCGGTCTCTCTCCGCACGTGGTTCTGCAGCTTCTGGTACTGGGCCTGGGTCAGAGGCCTCACGGAGACGCGTGGCCCCGTGGGAGGGTCTACGCGGGGGGGGGAGACGTCACGGGGGGAGACGCGGGGGAGACACGGGGGGGGAGACACGGGGAGACGCCTGCACGTGGACAGAGACACGGGGGAGACACGTGGGGAGAGACACGGGGGAGACACGGGGGAGACACGGGGGAGACACGAGGGAGACACGAGGGAGACGTGGAGGAGACGCGGGGAGACACGGGGAGACACGGGGAGACACAGGGAGACGTGGGGAGACGTGGGGAGACGTGGGGAGACGTGGGGAGACGTGGAAGAGACAAAGGGAGACGTGGGGTGACACAGGGAGACGTGGAGGAGACACAGGGAGACGTGGGGAGACGTGGGGAGACGTGGGGAGACGTGGAGGAGACACAGGGAGACGTGGGGGAGACACAGGGAGACGTGGGGGAGACACAGGGAGACATGGGGAGACGTGGAGGAGACGTGGGGAGACACAGGGAGACACAGGGAGACACGAGGGAGACACAGGGAGACGTGGGGAGACATGGGGGAGACAGGGAGACGTGGGGAGACACAGGGAGACGTGGGGAGACACAGGGAGACGTGGGGAGACGTGGGGAGACACGAGGGAGAGACAGGGAGACACGGGGGAGACACAGGGAGACGTGGAGACACAGGGAGACGTGGGGGAGACACAGGGAGACGTGGGGAGACACAGGGAGACACAGGGAGACGTGGGGAGACATGGGGGAGACAGGGAGACGTGGGGAGACACAGGGAGACGTGGGGAGACACAGGGAGACGTGGGGAGACGTGGGGAGACACGAGGGAGAGACAGGGAGACACGGGGGAGACACAGGGAGACGTGGAGACACAGGGAGACGTGGGGGAGACACAGGGAGACGTGGGGAGACACAGGGAGACGTGGGGAGACACAGGGAGACGTGGAGGAGACACAGGGAGACGTGGGGAGACACAGGGAGACGTGGAGGAGACACAGGGAGACGTGGAGGAGACACAGGGAGACGTGGGGAGACGTGGAGGAGACACAGGGAGACGTGGGGAGACACAGGGAGACGTGGAGGAGACACAGGGAGACGTGGAGGAGACACAGGGAGACGTGGAGGAGACACAGGGAGACGTGGGGAGACGTGGGGAGACGTGGGGAGACGTGGAGGAGACACAGGGAGACGTGGGGGAGACACAGGGAGACGTGGGGGAGACACAGGGAGACATGGGGAGACGTGGAGGAGACGTGGGGAGACACAGGGAGACACAGGGAGACACGAGGGAGACACAGGGAGACGTGGGGAGACATGGGGGAGACAGGGAGACGTGGGGAGACACAGGGAGACGTGGGGAGACACAGGGAGACGTGGGGAGACGTGGGGAGACACGAGGGAGAGACAGGGAGACACGGGGGAGACACAGGGAGACGTGGAGGAGACACAGGGAGACGTGGGGGAGACACAGGGAGACGTGGGGAGACACAGGGAGACACAGGGAGACGTGGGGAGACATGGGGGAGACAGGGAGACGTGGGGAGACACAGGGAGACGTGGGGAGACACAGGGAGACGTGGGGAGACGTGGGGAGACACGAGGGAGAGACAGGGAGACACGGGGGAGACACAGGGAGACGTGGAGACACAGGGAGACGTGGGGGAGACACAGGGAGACGTGGGGAGACACAGGGAGACGTGGGGAGACACAGGGAGACGTGGAGGAGACACAGGGAGACGTGGGGAGACACAGGGAGACGTGGAGGAGACACAGGGAGACGTGGAGGAGACACAGGGAGACGTGGGGAGACGTGGAGGAGACACAGGGAGACGTGGAGAGACACAGGGAGACGTGGAGGAGACACAGGGAGACGTGGAGGAGACACAGGGAGACGTGGAGGAGACGTGGGGAGACACAGGGAGACACAGGGAGACGTGGGGAGACACAGGGAGACGTGGGGGAGACACAGGGAGACGTGGGGAGACACAGGGAGACACAGGGAGACGTGGAGGAGACACAAGGAGACGTGGGGAGACACAGGGAGACGTGGGGGAGACACAGGGAGACGTGGGGAGACACAGGGAGACGTGGGGAGACACAGGGAGACGTGGAGGAGACAAAGGGAGACGTGGGGAGACACAGGGAGACGTGGGGGAGACGTGAGATGCGGGGGAGACGTGGGGAGGACACAGAGGCACACACATACACACAGAGGCACACACAGAGACACAGGGGGAGACAGAGGCACACACAGAGACACCACACACATACACACAGACACCACACAAACAGAGACAACACACACACAGAGACACAGGGGGAGACAGAGGCACACACAGAGACACCACACACACAGAGACACAGGGGGAGACACCACAAACACAGAGACACAGAGGGAGACACCACACACACAGAGACACCACACACAGACACCACACACACAGAGACACAGGGGGAGACACCACACACACAGAGACACAGGGAGGAACACCCCACAGAGAGACACAGAGACACACATGGAGACTTGGTGAGACACAGAAAGATAAAAGCAAAGCTCCCCCGTGTAGCCTGTAACAGACTGTCGGGGCAAGTGCTGTTAGTAACGAGCAGCAGCAGCAGCAGCACCTATCAAGGCTACCGGCACTGTGGCACACACAGAGGGGGTGGGTGGCTACCAGCACCGCGCCCGGCCGCCTTTGTCTCCCCAGTGCTAGCGATGTTCACTACACACCGCACCAGGCACTCGTTTGAGGCCGAGCCGACCTAGGGGGAGGCCCGGGACCGGTTCGGTTAATCGCCACTGACGGTGTGGCTTTATTTTAGTTTTGTATCTGGTTGTGGTGTAACAGTTCTCTGCAGAACCGCATGGCTCACAGGGACTACACCGAAGAAATGAAACTTGAAACTTGAGCGGGAATCGAACCCCGGGACGCCGGGTCTGTAGCGGTCTGCGTGGAGGCTGTAGACGCCTGACCCTGACCCTGACCCTGCCGATGTGCGGGGAGGGGGGGGGGGGGCACGTACAGTGCTCCGTCGGCGTTTGTGCAGTGCGCGCACTGTACGCAGTGTGTACAGTGTGTACAGTGCATAGTGTGCACGCGGTGTGTACAGTGTGCGCTGTACGCGCGGTGTGTACGGTGCACACAGCGTGTACAGTGTGCGCAGTGTGCGTACTGTACACACTGTACACAGTGTGCACAGTACGTGCGCTGCGCGTGCGGTGCGTACAGTGCGTACAGTGTGTACAGTGCTCCCGCGCGCGGTGCGCTCAAAACTGGGGACCTGGCAGTGACTGCTCGTTGAGGCTGGGTCCAGGCAGCACGTCGCCATCGTCGCCACCACCACCACCACCGGCGCCACCACCACCGGCACCACCGGCACCGCCACCGGCGCCATCGGCACCGCCAAGGACGGCAGCGGCGGGGACGACGTCACCGCCGCTGCCCTTCTTCAATCGCCTCCGCTCCCTCCTCCTCCTCCTCTTCTCTCTCTTGAGCTCCTTCTTGAGCTTCCTCCTCTTCCTCCTCTTCTTCTTCTTCCGTCTCTCCTCCTCCTCCTCCGCCGCCTCCTTCCTCCGTCTCCCCTCGACTTTCCGCTTCCCCTCGCCGGAGGCGGCAGCCCCCTTGGAGTCCTTCCGCCTCTTGCGCGACTTTCTGTCCTTCGACGATGATGACGATGATGACGACGACGATGACGACGATGACGACGATGATGAGGATGAGGAGGATGAGGAGGATGAGGAAGACCGCTTGCGTTTGGCGGAAGAGTGCGCCCTCCGTCGGACCGTCAGCTCTGTTCGGCCTCTGTCCGGCATTTTCTGAGGGGGGAGGGAGTCTCGGTGATTAACACTGAACCCTATGGGAGTCTCAGTGATTAACACTGAACCCTATGGGAGTCTCGGTGATTAACACTGAACCCTATGGGAGTCTCAGTGATTAACACTGAACCCTATGGGAGTCTCAGTGATTAACACTGAACCCTATGGGAGTCTCAGTGATTAACACTGAACCCTATGGGAGTCTCGGTGATTAACACTGAACCCTGTGGGAGTCTCAGTGATTAACACTGAACCCTGTGGGAGTCTCAGTGATTAACACTGAACCCTATGGGAGTCTCGGTGATTAACAGTGAACCCTGTGGGAGTCTCAGTGATTAATACTGAACCCTGTGGGAGTCTCAGTGATTAACACTGAACCCTATGGGAGTCTCAGTGATTAACACTGAACCCTATGGGAGTCTCGGTGATTAACACTGAACCCTATGGGAGTCTCAGTGATTAACACTGAACCCTGTGGGAGTCTCGGTGATTAACACTGAACCCTATGGGAGTCTCGGTGATTAACACTGAACCCTATGGGAGTCTCAGTGATTAACACTGAACCCTATGGGAGTCTCAGTGATTAATACTGAACCCTATGGGAGTCTCGGTGATTAACACTGAACCCTGTGGGAGTCTCAGTGATTAACACTGAACCCTATGGGAGTCTCAGTGATTAACACTGAACCCTGTGGGAGTCTCAGTGATTAACACTGAACCCTATGGGAGTCTCGGTGATTAACACTGAACCCTGTGGGAGTCTCAGTGATTAACACTGAACCATATGGGAGTCTCAGTGATTAACACTGAACCCTGTGGGAGTCTCGGTGATTAACACTGAACCCTGTGGGAGTCTCGGTGATTAACACTGAACCCTGTGGGAGTCTCAGTGATTAACATTGAACCCTATGGGAGACTCAGTGATTAACACTGAACCCTGTGGGAGTCTCAGTGATTAACACTGAACCCTGTGGGAGTCTCAGTGATTAACATTGAACCCTATGGGAGTCTCAGTGATTAACACTGAACCCTGTGGGAGTCTCAGTGATTAACAATGAACCCTGTGGGAGTCTCAGTGATTAACACTGAACCCTATGGGAGACTCAGTGATTAACACTGAACCCTGTGGGAGTCTCAGTGATTAACACTGAACCCTGTGGGAGTCTCAGTGATTAACACTGAACCCTATGGGAGTCTCAGTGATTAACACTGAACCCTATGGGAGTCTCGGTGATTAACATTGAACCCTGTGGGCGTCTCGGTGATTAACACTGAACCCTGTGGGAGTCTCAGTGATTAACACTGAACCCTGTGGGAGTCTCAGTGATTAACACTGAACCCTATGGGAGTCTCAGTGATTAACACTGAACCCTATGGGAGTCTCAGTGATTAACACTGAACCCTGTGGGAGTCTCGGTGATTAACACTGAACCCTGTGGGAGTCTCGGTGATTAACACTGAACCCTATGGGAGTCTCGGTGATTAACACTGAACCCTATGGGAGTCTCGGTGATTAACACTGAACCCTATGGGAGTCTCAGTGATTAACACTGAACCCTATGGGAGTCTCAGTGATTAACACTGAACCCTATGGGAGTCTCAGTGATTAACACTGATCCCTATGGGAGTCTCGGTGATTAACACTGAACCCGATGGGAGTCTCGGTGATTAACACTGAACCCTGTGGGAGTCTCAGTGATTAACACTGAACCCTGTGGGAGTCTCAGTGATTAACACTGAACCCTATGGGAGTCTCGGTGATTAACACTGAACCCTATGGGAGTCTCAGTGATTAACACTGAACCCTATGGGAGTCTCGGTGATTAACACTGAACCCTATGGGAGTCTCAGTGATTAACACTGAACCCTAAGGGGGACTCAGTGATTAACACTGAACCCTGTGGGAGTCTCAGTGATTAACACTGAACCCTATGGGAGACTCGGTGATTAACACTGAACCCTATGTGAGTCTCAGTGATTAACACTGAACCCTATGGGAGACTCAGTGATTAACACTGAACCCTATGGGAGACTCATTGATTAACACTGAACCCTATGGGAATCTCAGTGATTAACACTGAACCCTATGGGAGACTCATTGATTAACACTGAACCCTATGGGAGACTCAGTGATTAACACAGGAACCCCACTGATTAACATTAAACCCTACAGGAACCCCACTGATTAACATTAAACCCTACAGGAACCCCACTGATTAACAATGAACCCTATAGGAACCCCACTGATTAACATTAAACCCTACAGGAACCCCACTGATTAACATTTAACCCTACAGAAACCCCACTGATTAACAATGAACCCCACTGATTAACATTAAACCCTACAGGAACCCCACTGATTAACATTTAACCCTACAGGAACCCCAATGATTAACATTAAACCCTACAGGAACCCCACTGATCAACCCTACAGGAACCCCACTGTTTAACAATGAACCCTACAGGAACCCCACTGATTAACATTTAACCCTACAGGAACCTCACTGATTAACATTTAACCCTACAGAAACCCCACTGATTAACCCTACAGGAACCCCACTGATTAACATTAAACCCTACAGGAACCCCACTGATTAACATTAAACCCTACAGGAACCCCACTGATTAACATTAAACCCTACAGGAACCCCACTGTTTAACAATGAACCCTACAAGAACCCCACTGATTAACATTTAACCCTAAAGGAACCCCACTAACATTGAACCCCACTGATTAACATTTAACCCTACAGGAACCCCACTGATTAACATTAAACCCTACAGGAACCACAATGATTAACATTAAACCCTACAGGAACCCCACTGATTAACATTAAACCCTACAGGAACCCCACTGTTTAACAATGAACCCTACAGGAACCCCACTGATTAACATTTAACCCTACAGGAACCCCACTAACATTGAACCCCACTGATTAACATTTAACCCTACAGGAACCCCACTGATTAACATTAAACCCTACAGGAACCCCAATGATTAACATTAAACCCTACAGGAACCCCAATGATCAACATTTAACCCTACAGGAACCCCAATGATCAACATTTAACCCTACAGGAACCCCAACTCCGGGAGCGAGTGAAGCCTGAACCGACTAGGCCCCACCCTCTCTCTCTCTGAGGGAAGTTTTTAAAAAAAATTGTTTTAAATTTCGTTTCGAGACAAAGCCCGCTAGCGCCGCCGCTTGGAGTCTTTAACGTCGACTAACAATAAATAAGTAACAGTTGTTGTTGTTTGCGTGGTGTTTGTTATTTTAAACAACGGGAATCGGATTTCACCGCGAGGTAACTTACCGAGAGATGCTAGGCGAGACTTCCGGAAGATTTGTTCGCGTTCGTAAACCTCACCACGTCTATCTTCCAGAAGATTATTTTCCTGGATGTAAATATTCCGGAAGATTCTTCCGGAAGAGTCGCTCGCGTTCGTTAACCCCGCCTCCCCCTCCTCCACGCACCTCCTCGGATAAACATCTTCCGGAAGCATCTTCCGGTTTCTGGTAGAACTGTTTCCCGTTCGTAAACCCCCCGCCCCACCAACCGCCTCTTCCTAACGGTCTTCCGGAATAAAACTTCCAGAAGACTTGTTTGCGTTCGTAAACTCCCTCCGCTCTTAACAATCTTATTCCGGAATCTTATTCCATCTTCCAGAAGAATATTCCATCTTCCAGAAGAGTTCATTTCCCGTTTTTTTTCTGACGGATTTCCCATTTACAGATCTTCCGGAATTAACTAATTAACTTCCGGAAGGGTTATGATATTACATTTTGATTTAAAGCTTTCGTGACTGCAGTAATTCATATTCTTAGTTCTTTCGGTAAAGTCACGTTGAAGGGAAACAACAAAATAATAAAATATATATAAAACAATAAAAATTCTCACGACGTTTCGATCATAACACAAACGGTCGTCTTCAGGTGTGTTGGTTTGCATAAATTTATTTTTAAACGGTGTATTTATTTATTTATAAAAAACGTTAGCGCCACGCGCAACGATTTGGCAGTTTATTTATGACTAGTCCATCTATATTCTGAAAAGAAGAGGGGGGAGACGAATTTTTTTTATAATGTATGCTGTCTGAAAGCCACTGTAAGCGTGAACAATCAATTAAGACCTGAAATGGTTTATCAAATCTTTCCAATGATTGCTAAGATATAATCCATCTTCTCGGTTGAAATTGTCTCTGTGCTTGTATATGTGGATAGCCTCATGAACGAATCTCTCTTGGTAGCCAGATGGCTTACAAAGAACCTCTGTCTTTTATATATATTTTATTATTTTGTTGTTTCCCTTCAACGTGACTTTACCGAAAGAACTAAGAATATGAATTACTGCAGTCACGAAAACTTTAAATCAAAATTCCAGAAGACTTGTTTGCGTTCGTAAACTCCCTCCCTCTTACCAATCTTATTCCGGAATCATATTCCAACTTCCAGAAGAATATTCCCTCTTCCAGAAGAGTTCATTTCCCGTTTTTTTTTCTGACGGAATTCCCATTTACAGATCTTCCGGAATTAACTAATTAACTTCCGGAAGGGTTATTATAGTCTTAGCTCTTTCGGTAAAGTCACGTTGAAGGGAAACAATAAAATAATAAAATTTATATAAAACAAAAAAATTATCACGACGTTTCGACCATAACACAAACGGTCGTCATCAGGTGTGTCGGTTTGCATCAATAAATTTATTTTTAAACGGTGTATTTATTTATTACAAAAAACGTCAGCGCCACGCGCAGCGATTTGACAGTTTATTTAGAAGGACGAGTCCATCTCTGTTCTGAAAAGAGGAGAGGGGGAGACGAAAAATTAATGTATGCTGTCTGAAATCAAAACTTTTTTCCAGAAGGGTTCTTGAAGGTCGGAAACCCCCTGCCGCTTGCTCCTACCAATCTTCCGGAAAATGTATTCCTTCTTCCGGAAGTATTGGAGTTGTTTTTTTACGGAATTCCATTTACGGATCTTACGAAAAATCCTTCGAAGCAGAGTTGTCAGCGTTCAGAAACCAATTACGGCGATCTTCTGGAATATTCTTCTGTCTTCCGGAAGATTCGCACCCAGACCCTGCTGAGATGTTTACTACCTCGCCTGGTATACAGGAGGTCGTGGGTTCGATCCTAGACCCTGATGAGATTTTAACTACCTCGCCTGGCCTACAGGAGGACGTGAGTTCGATCCCAGACGCTCTGAGATGTTGACGACCTCGCCTGGTATACAGGAGGTCGTGGGTTCGATCCCAGACCCTGATGAGATGTTGACTACCTCGCCAGGTACACAGGTCGTGGGTTCGATCCCAGACCCTGATGAGATGTTAACTATCTCGCCTGGTATACAGGAGGTCGTGGGTTCGATCCCAGACCCTGATGAGATGTTGACTACCTCGCCTGGTACACAGGTCGTGGGTTCGATCCCAGACCCTGATGAGATGTTAACTATCTCGCCTGGTATACAGGAGGTCGTGGGTTCGATCCCAGACCCTGATGAGATGTTGACTACCTCGCCTGGTACACAGGTCGTGGGTTCGATCCCAGACCCTGATGAGATGTTGACTACCTCGCCTGATCTACAGGAGGTCGTGGGTTCGATCCCGGACCCTGATGAGATGTTGACTACCTCGCCTGGTATACAGGAGGTCGTGGGTTCGATCCCAGACCCTGATAAGATGTTGGCTACCTCGCCTGGTCTACAGGTCGTGGGTATGGGCGTGGTCTTGGCCACCCACCACCTCGTGTGCCACAGTGCCGCTAGCCTTTATAGGTGCTGCTCGCTAACAGCACTTGCCCCTACAATCTGTTAAGGCTATACGGGGGATCTTTGTCTTTGTGTGAGTGGGTGGGTGAGTGGGTGACCTCATCCTCCTGCACCTAGCCTGGCACAGCAGTCAACCCATGGCACCTGCAGGGTCTGCCCCTTCACCTCCTCCTCATGCACCTAGCCTGGCACAGCAATACAACCCTTGGCACCTGCAGGGTCTGCCCCGTGACCTCCTCCTCATGCACCTAGCCTGGCACAGGCGCCGTGGTGACGTATTTAGCGTCACGTTCTGACCACCTTATTGGCCTCCCCCCGTGACTGGTCATCCGTGATCAAAGAGCTTCATAGCTCATCGGATTAACCTGCACGCGCGCCGACTCAACATTCCCATTGTGATTTTTGCGCGACGTCACGCTAACATCCGGGGACTCCCTCGCACCCTCGCCCCGCCCATTAAATCGACGACCCCACCCCAGTATGTAATGACGTCACCGCGCAGACCCCAATCCCGTACGTCATGACATCACCACGCAGAAACGCGCCGTACGGGCGTCGTTACGTCATGCAAGCCTGCGGGCATTTCAGTAAACCGACAACCCTTCCCGTACGTCATTACGTCGGTAGGCAGATACGCCCCCATCTTGGTGCTTCATTACGTCACGCGAGCATCCGGGCATTTCCTAAAACCTTCCAACAATCCTCCTCGCACGTCAACACGTCACCACGCAGACACGCCCTCCCCGCCCCACCTCCGTGCGTCATTACGTCACGCGATCATCCACCAATCCCACCAGCAACCAAGTCGACCCCGTGCGTCAAGACGTCGCCACGCAAGACACGCCCTCCCCCACCCCACCTCCGTGCGTCCGTTACGTCACGCGAGCATCCGGGTATTTCAACGCCCCGCCCACACACGCCGGCCCCGCCCACCACCGGAGGTAAAAGATGGAGGAGCTGGCGGGCTACGGCGATTCGGATACGGAGAGAGAGGCGGGTGGAGAACCGCGCTCTGCCGCGCGGGACCTTCGCTCCCAGGTGAGGAGGAGGAAGGGGAAGGAAGGAGGAGAGGAGGCAGCCCTCGGATTTACCCTGAGGTGTTTTTTTGTTCAATTTTATTTTGGGTTTTTTTCAAGTTGCTCGCCTCAGTTTTGTTGAAAGGCAACAACCAAAAATGGCGGCGGGCACGGAGTTATTTATTTATTTTAACCCCCCCCCTCCTCTCTTTTCAAGCCCCTCGCCCCCCGCCCCCCCAGCCCATTTCAGCGCACTGATTGGTTGAACCACCCCTCCGTTGCCGCCATCAGCCAATGGGGTGACTCTTTAACCCCCCCCCTCCCGGGTTTGTAAAGGGACAACGTTCACTCTTGCAGAGGCCTACCACAGGCTCCGAGATTAACACCGAACCCTATGGGAGACTCAGTGAATAACACTGAACCCTATGGGAGACTCACTGATTAACACTGAACCCTATGGGAGACTCAGTGATTAACACTGAACCCTATGGGAGACTCAGTGATTAACACTGCGCCCTATGGGAGACTCAGTGATTAACACCGAGCCCTATGGGAGACTCAGTGATTAACATTGAACCCTATGGGAGACTCGGTGATTAACACTGAACCCTATGGGAGACTCAGTGATTAACACTGAACCCTATGGGAGACTCAGTGATTAACACTGAGCCCTATGGGAGACTCAGTGATTAACACTGAACCCTATGGGAGACTCAGTGATTAACACTGAACCCTATGGGAGACTCGGTGATTAACACTGAACCCTATGGGAGACTCAGTGAATAACACTGAACCCTATAGGAGACTCAGTGATTAACACTGAACCCTATGGGAGACTCGGTGATTAACACTGAACCCTATGGGAGACTCACTGATTAACACTGAACCCTATGGGAGACTCAGTGATTAACACTGAACCCTATGGGAGTCTCGATGATTAACACTGAACCCTATGGGAGACTCAGTGATTAACACTGAACCCTATGGGAGTCGCAGTGATTAACACTGAACCCTATGGGAGTCTCAGTGATTAACACTGAACCCTATGGGAGTCTCAGTGATTAACACTGAACCCTATGGGGGACTCAGTGATTAACACTGAACCCTATGGGAGTCTCAGTGATTAACACTGAACCCTATGGGAGTCTCAGTGAGTAACACTGAACCCTATGGGAGTCTCAGTGATTAACACTGAACCCTCTGGGAGTCTCAGTGATTAACACTGAACCCTATGGGAGTCTCAGTGATTAACACTGAACCCTATGGGAGACCCTGTGATTAACACTGAACCCTATGGGAGTCTCAGTGATTAACACTGAACCCTATGGGAGACTGATTAACACTGAACCCTATGGGAGACTCAGTGATTAACACTGAACCCTATGGGAATCTCAGTGATTAACACTGAACCCTATGGGAGTCTCAGTGATTAACACTGAACCCTATGGGAGTCTCAGTGATTAACACTGAACCCTATGGGAGACTCGGTGATTAACACTGAACCCTATGGGAGTCTCAGTGATTAACATTGAACCCTATGGGAGTCTCAGTGATTAACACTGAACCCTATGGGAGTCTCAGTGATTAACACTGAACCCTATGGGAGACTCAGTGATTAACACTAAGCCCTATGGGAGACTCAGTGATTAACACTGAACCCTATGGGAGACTCAGTGATTAACACTGAACCCTATGGGAGTCTCAGTGATTAACACTGAACCCTATGGGAGTCTCAGTGATTAACACTGAACCCTATGGGAGTCTCAGTGATTAACACTGAACCCTATGGGAGTCTCAGTGATTAACACTGAACCTTATGGGAGTCTCAGTGATTAACACTGAACCCTATGGGAGTCTCAGTGATTAACACTGAACCCTATGGGAGTCTCAGTGATTAACACTGAACCCTATGGGAGTCTCAGTGATTAACACTGAACCCTATGGGAGTCTCAGTGATTAACACTGAACCCTATGGGAGTCTCAGTGATTAACACTGAACCCTATGGGAGTCTCAGTGATTAACACTGAACCCTATGGGAGTCTCAGTGATTAACACTGAACCCTATGGGAGTCTCAGTGATTAACACTGAACCCTATGGGAGTCTCAGTGATTAACACTGAACCCTATGGGAGTCTCAGTGATTAACACTGAACCCTATGGGAGTCTCAGTGATTAACACTGAACCCTATGGGAGTCTCAGTGATTAACACTGAACCCTATGGGAGTCTCAGTGATTAACACTGAACCCTATGGGAGTCTCAGTGATTAACACTGAACCCTATGGGAGTCTCAGTGATTAACACTGAACCCTATGGGAGTCTCAGTGATTAACACTGAACCCTATGGGAGTCTCAGTGATTAACACTGAACCCTATGGGAGTCTCAGTGATGAACACTGAACCCTATGGGAGTCTCAGTGATGAACGCTGAACCCTGTGGGAGTCTCAGTGATTAACACTGAACCCTGTGGGAGTCTCAGTGATTAACACTGAACCCTATGGGAGTCTCAGTGATTAACACAACCCTATGGGAGTCTCACTGATTAACACTGAACCCTATGGGAGTCTCAGTGATTAACACTGAACCCTATGGGAGTCTCAGTGATTAACACTGAACCCTATGGGAGTCTCAGTGATTAACACTGAACCCTATGGGAGTCTCAGTGATTAACACTGAACCCTATGGGAGTCTCAGTGATTAACACTGAACCCTATGGGAGTCTCAGTGATTAACACTGAACCCTATGGGAGTCTCAGTGATTAACACTGAACCCTATGGGAGTCTCAGTGATTAACACTGAACCCTATGGGAGTCTCAGTGATTAACACTGAACCCTATGGGAGTCTCAGTGATTAACACTGAACCCTATGGGAGTCTCAGTGATTAACACTGAACCCTATGGGAGTCTCAGTGATTAACACTGAACCCTATGGGAGTCTCAGTGATTAACACTGAACCCTATGGGAGTCTCAGTGATTAACACTGAACCCTATGGGAGTCTCAGTGATTAACACTGAACCCTATGGAAGTCTCAGTGATTAACACTGAACCCTATGGGAGTCTCAGTGATTAACACTGAACCCTATGGGAGTCTCAGTGATTAACACTGAACCCTATGGGAGACTCAATGATTAACACTGAACCCTATGGGAGACTCAGTGATTAACACAACCCTATGGGAGACTCAGTGATTAACACTGAACCCTATGGGAGACTCAGTGATTAACACTGAACCCTATGGGAGTCTCAGTGATTAACACTGAACCCTATGGGAGCCTCAGTGATTAACACTGAACCCTATGGGAGTATCAGTGATTAACACTGAACACTATGGGAGACTCGGTGATTAACACTGAACCCTATGGGAGTCTCGGTGATTAACACTGAACCCTATGGGAGTCTCAGTGATTAACATTGAACCCTATGGGAGTCTCGGTGATTAACACTGAACCCTATGGGAGTCTCGGTGATTAACACTGAACCCTATGGGAGTCTCAGTGATTAACACTGAACCCTATGGGAGTCTCAGTGATTAACACTGAACCCTGTTGGAGACTCGGTGATTAACACTGAACCCTATGGGAGTCTCAGTGATTAACACTGAACCCTATGGGAGTCTCAGTGATTAACACTGAACCCTGTGGGAGTCTCGGTGATTAACACTGAACCCTATGGGAGTCTCTGTGATTAACACTGAACCCTGTGGGAGTCTCGGTGATTAACACTGAACCCTATGGGAGTCTCAGTGATTAACACTGAACCCTGTGGGAGTCTCGGTGATTAACACTGAACCCTATGGGAGTCTTGGTGATTAACACTGAACCCTGTGGGAGTCTCGGTGATTAACACTGAACCCTGTGGGAGTCTCTGTGATTAACACTGAACCCTATGGTAGTCTCAGTGATTAACAGTGAACCCTGTGGGAGACTGTGATTAACACTGAACCCTATGGGAGACTCTGTGATTAACACTGAACCCTGTGGGAGTCTCAGTGATTAACAGTGAACCCTGTGGGAGACTCATTGATTAACACTGAACCCTATGGGAGTCTCAGTGATTAACACTGAACCCTATGGGAGTCTCAGTGATTAACACTGAACACTATGGGAGACTCGGTGATTAACACAGAACCCGAATGCCATCACAGGTAGTGAAATCAGCTCAGCCAAGTGGCTAATATCACTGTGTGAAATGTATAGCAGCAGAGAAATACTCTATACACACAGATGTGTAGCGATACATGGACACCCATAGAGACACACAGAGACAGATTAATAGAGATACATAGACCATACAGAGGCCCATACTCAGACGACCATATTCAGAGACCCACAGTCACAGAGACCCACAGCGACCCACAGCGACCCACGCTCACAGAGACCCACACTCACAGAGAACCACACTCACAGAGACCCACAGAGACTCATACTCACAGAGACCCACACTCACAGAGACCCACACTCACAGAGACCCACACTCACAGAGACCCACACTCACAGAGACCCACACTAACAGACCCACAGAGACCCACACAAACAGAGGCCCACACTAACAGAGACCCACACTAACAGAGACCCACGCTAACAGAGACCCACACTAACAGAGACCCACACTAACAGAGACCCACACTAACAGAGACCCACACTAACAGAGACCCACACTAACAGAGACCCACAGAGACCCACACTCACAGAGACCCGCACTAACAGAGACCCACACTAACAGAGACCCACACTAACAGAGATCCCACAGAGACCCACACTAACAGAGATCCCACAGAGACCCACACTAACAGAGACCCACACTCACAGAGACCCACACTCACAGAGACCCACACTAACAGAGACACATACTAACAGAGACACACAGAGACACACACTCACAGAGACGCACAGAGACCCACACTAAGAGAGACCCACACTAACAGAGACACACTAAAACTAAAGTGTCTGTTTATGTTGCGAGCTGTGTAAGTCCCACACTCACAGAGACCCACACTCACAGAGACCCACACTAACAGAGACCCACACTCACAGAGACCCACAGAGTCCCACACTCACAGAGACCCACACTAACAGAGACCCACACTAACAGAGACCCACACTCACAGAGACCCACAGAGACCCACACTAAAAGAGACCCACAGAGACCCACAGAGACCCACACTAACAGAGACCCACAGAGACCCACACTAAAAGAGACCCACACTAAAAGAGAGCCACACTAAAAGAGAGCCACACTAAAAGAGACCCACACTAAAAGAGACCCACACTAACAGAGACCCACAGAGACCCACACTCACAGAGACCCACAGAGACCCACACTAACAGAGACCCAC
>NW_027423479.1:242500-244299 GCF_048934315.1 Petromyzon marinus
GATGGTCGTCACGGTGGTTGTCACGGTGGTTGTCACGGTGGTTGTCACGGTGGTTGTCACGGTGGTTGTCACGGTGGTTGTCACGGTGGTTGTCACGGTGACGGTGGTTGTCACGGTGATGATGGTCGTCACGGTGGTTGTCATGGCGGTTGTCACGGTGACGGTGGTTGTCACGGTGATGATGGTCGTCACGGTGGTTGTCATAGTGGTTGTCACGGTGACGGTGGTTGTCACGGTGATGATGGTCGTCACGGTGGTTGTCATGGCGATTGTTTCTTTGCCTCTGGTAGGTGGAGCACGCCCAGCGAGGAAGTCGCAGTGGAGAGGTACGGCACTCCAACACCTCCTCCACCTCGTCCACCACCAGCCAACACCACCTCCACCTTCACCTCCACCACCTCGTCCACCTACTCCACCACCTCCACCTTCACCACCAACACCTACTCCACCTACTCCTCCTACTCCTCCTACTCCACCTACTCCACCTCCACCACCTCCACCACCTCCACCTTCACCACCAACACCTACTCCCACCTACTCCACCTACTCCTCCTACTCCACCTACTCCACCTCCACCACCTCCACCACCTCCACCAACACCTTCACCTACTCCACCTACTCCACCAACACCTACACCTCCACCTTCACCTCCTCCACCACCTCCACCTACTCCACCTCCACCTACTCCACCTACTCCACCTTCACCTCCTCCACCAACACCTACTCCACCACCTCCACCACCTCCACCAACACCTACTCCTCCACCTTCACCTCCTCCACCAACACCTACTCCACCACCTCCTCCACCACCTCCACCTTCACCAACACCTACTCCACCACCTCCACCAACACCTACTCCTCCAACACCTACTCCACCTTCTCCACCTCCACCACCTCCACCAACACCTACTCCACCTACTCCACCACCTCCACCTCCTCCACCTCCACCTACTCCACCAACACCTACTCCACCTCCTCCACCTCCACCAACACCTTCACCTACTCCACCTCCTCCTCCTCCACCAACACCTACTCCACCTACTCCACCTCCTCCTCCACCTACTCCACACCCACCTACTCCACCTACTCCACCTCCTCCACCAACACCTACTCCACCTCCTCCACCTCCCACCACCACCTACTCCACCTCCTCCACCTCCTCCTCCACCTCAACCTCCTCCACCTCCTCCACCTCCTCCTCCACCTCAACCTCCTCCACCTCCTCCACCTCCTCCACCTACTCCACCAACACCTCCTCCACCTACTCCACCTCCTCCACCTTCTCCTCGTCCACCTCCTCCACCTTCTCCTCCACCTTCTCCTCCACCTCCTCCACCTACTCCACCTCCTCCTCTCCACCCTCCACCTCCTCCTCCTCCTCCTCCCTCCTCCACCAACACCTCCACCTTCTCCTCCACCTCCTCCACCTCCTCCACCTCTCTCCCTCCACCTCCACCTCCTCCACCTTCACCTCCACCTCCTCCACCTCCTCCACCTTCACCTCCACCTCCACCTCCTCCTCCTCCTCCTCCACCTCCTCCACCTCCTCCACCTCCCTCCACCTCCTCCACCTCCTCCACCACCAACACCTCCCCTCCTCCCCCACCTCCTCCACCTCCTCCACCAACACCTCCTCCTCGTCCCACCTCCTCCACCTCCTCCACCAACACCCCTCCTCCTCCCCACCTCCTCCACCTCCTCCACCTCCTCCCACCTCCTCCACCTCCTCCACTCCTCCACCTCCTCCCTACTCCTCCTCTCACCTCCTCCACCTCCTCCACCTCCGTCCACCTCCGGTC
>NW_027423479.1:249399-276899 GCF_048934315.1 Petromyzon marinus
GTTAATCACTGAGACTCCCACAGGGTTCAGTGTTAATCACAGAGTCTCCCATAGGGTTCAGTGTTAATCACAGAGTCTCCCACAGGGTTCACTGTTAATCACTGAGACTACCATAGGGTTCAGTGTTAATCACAGAGACTCCCACAGGGTTCAGTGTTAATCACCGAGACTCCCACAGGGTTCGTGTGTTAATCACCGAGACTCCCATAGGGTTCAGTGTTAATCACCGAGACTCCCACAGGGTTCAGTGTTAATCACTGAGACTCCCATAGGGTCCAATGTTAATCACCGAGACTCCCACAGGGTTCAGTGTTAATCACAGAGACTCCCATAGGGTTCAGTGTTAATCACCGAGACTCCCACAGGGTTCAGTGTTAATCACCGAGACTCCCACAGGGTTCAGTGTTAATCACTGAGACTCCCATAGGGTTCAGTGTTAATCACTGAGACTCCCATAGGGTTCAGTGTTAATCACCGAGTCTCCAACAGGGTTCAGTGTTAATCACTGAGACTCCCATAGGGTTCAGTGTTAATCACTGAGACTCCCATAGGGTTCAGTGTTAATCACCGAGACTCCCATAGGGTTCAGAGTTAATCACCAAGACTCCCATAGGGTTCAATGTTAATCACTGAGACTCCCATAGGGTTCAGTGTTAATCACCGAGACTCCCATAGGGTTCAGTGTTAATCACCGAGTCTCCCATAGTGTTCAGTGTTAATCACTGATACTCCCATAGGGTTCAGTGTTAATCACTGAGGCTCCCATAGGGTTCAGTGTTAATCACTGAGACTCCCATAGGGTTCAGTGTTAATCACTGAGTCTCCCATAGGGTTCAGTGTTAATCACTGAGTCTCCCATAGGGTTGTGTTAATCACTGAGTCTCCCATAGGGTTCAGTGTTAATCATTGAGTCTCCCATAGGGTTCAGTGTTAATCACTGAGACTCCCATAGGGTTCAGTGTTAATCACTGAGACTCCCATAGGGTTCAGTGTTAATCAATGAGACTTCCATAGGGTTCAGTGTTAATCACTGAGACTCCCATAGGGTTCAGTGTTAATCACTGAGACTCCCATAGGGTTCAGTGTTAATCACTGAGACTCCCATAGGGTTCAGTGTTAATCACTGAGACTCCCATAGGGTTCAGTGTTAATCACTGAGACTCCCATAGGGTTCAGTGTTAATCACTGAGACTCCCATAGGGTTCAGTGTTAATCACTGAGACTCCCATAGGGTTCAGTGTTAATCACTGAGACTCCCATAGGGTTCAGTGTTAATCACTGAGACTCCCATAGGGTTCAGTGTTAATCACTGAGACTCCCATAGGGTTCAGTGTTAATCACTGAGACTCCCATAGGGTTCAGTGTTAATCACTGAGACTCCCATAGGGTTCAGTGTTAATCACTGAGACTCCCATAGGGTTCAGTGTTAATCACTGAGACTCCCATAGGGTTCAGTGTTAATCACTGAGACTCCCATAGGGTTCAGTGTTAATCACTGAGACTCCCATAGGGTTCAGTGTTAATCACTGAGACTCCCATAGGGTTCAGTGTTAATCAGTGAGACTCCCATAGGGTTCTGTGTTAATCACCGAGACTCCCATAGGGTTCAGTGTTAATCACTGAGACTCCCACAGGGTTCAGTGTTAATCACTGAGACTCCCACAGGGTTCAGTGTTCATCACTGAGACTCCCATAGGGTTCAGTGTTCATCACTGAGACTCCCATAGGGTTCAGTGTTAATCACTGAGACTCCCATAGGGTTCAGTGTTAATCACTGAGACTCCCATAGGGTTCAGTGTTAATCACTGAGACTCCCATAGGGTTCAGTGTTAATCACTGAGACTCCCATAGGGTTCAGTGTTAATCACTGAGACTCCCATAGGGTTCAGTGTTAATCACTGAGACTCCCAGAGGGTTCAGTGTTAATCACTGAGACTCCCATAGGGTTCAGTGTTACTCACTGAGACTCCCATAGGGTTCAGTGTTAATCACTGAGACTCCCACAGGGTTCAGTGTTAATCACTGAGACTCCCACAGGGTTCAGTGTTCATCACTGAGACTCCCATAGGGTTCAGTGTTCATCACTGAGACTCCCATAGGGTTCAGTGTTAATCACTGAGACTCCCATAGGGTTCAGTGTTAATCACTGAGACTCCCATAGGGTTCAGTGTTAATCACTGAGTCTCCCATAGGGTTCAGTGTTAATCACCGAGTCCCCCATAGGGTTCAGTGTTAATCACTGAGTCTCCCATAGGGTTCAGTGTTAATCACTGAGTCTCCCATAGGGTTCAGTGTTATTCACCGAGTCTCCCATAGGGTTCAGTGTTAATCACCGAGTCTCCCATAGGGTTCAGTGTTAATCACTGAGTCTCCCATAGGGTTCAGTGTTAATCACTGAGACTCCCATAGGGTTCAGTGTTAATCACTGAGACTCCCATAGGGTTCAGTGTTAATCACTGAGTCTCCCATAGGGCTCAGTGTTAATCACTGAGTCTCCCATAGGGTTCAGTGTTAATCACCGAGTCTCCCATAGGGTTCAATGTTAATCACTGAGTCTCCCATAGGGCTCGGTGTTAATCACTGAGTCTCCCATAGGGCGCAGTGTTAATCACTGAGTCTCCCATAGGGTTCAGTGTTAATCACTGAGTCTCCCATAGGGCGCAGTGTTAATCACTGAGTCTCCCATAGGGTTCAGTGTTAATCACTGAGTCTCCCATAGGGTTCAGTGTTAATCAGTGAGTCTCCCATAGGGTTCAGTGTTAATCACCGAGTCTCCCATAGGGTTCAGTGTTAATCACTGAGTCTCCCATAGGGTTCAGTGTTATTCACTGAGTCTCCCATAGGGTTCAGTGTTAATCACCGAGTCTCCCATAGGGTTCAGTGTTAATCACTGAGTCTCCCATAGGGTTCAGTGTTAATCACTGAGTCTCCCATAGGGCTCAGTGTTAATCACTGAGTCTCCCATAGGGCGCAGTGTTAATCACTGAGTCTCCCATAGGGCTCAGTGTTAATCACTGAGTCTCCCATAGGGCTCAGTGTTAATCACTGAGTCTCCCATAGGGCGCAGTGTTAATCACTGAGTCTCCCACAGGGTTCAATGTTAATCACTGAGTCTCCCATAGGGTTCAGTGTTAATCACCGAGTCTCCCATAGGGTTCAGTGTTAATCACTGAGTCTCCCATAGGGCTCAGTGTTAATCACTGAGTCTCCCATAGGGTTCAGTGTTAATCACTGAGACTCCCATAGGGTTCAGTGTTAATCACTGAGTCTCCCATAGGGCTCAGTGTTAATCACTGAGTCTCCCATAGGGCTCAGTGTTAATCACTGAGTCCCCCATAGGGTTCAGTGTTAATCACTGAGTCTCCCATAGGGCTCAGTGTTAATCACTGAGTCTCCCATAGGGCTCAGTGTTAATCACTGAGTCCCCCATAGGGTTCAGTGTTAATCACTGAGTCTCCCATAGGGCTCAGTGTTAATCACGGAGCCTGTGGTAGGCCTCTGCAAGAGTGAACGTTGTCCCTTTACAAACCCGGGAGGGGGGGGTTAAAGAGTCACCCCATTGGCTGATGGCGGCAACGGAGGGGTGGTTCAACCAATCAGTGCGCTGAAATGGGCTGGGGGGGCGGGGCGAGGGGCTTGAAAAGAGAGGAGGGGGGGGGGGGTTTAAATAAATAAATAACTCCGTGCCCGCCGCCATTTTTGGTTGTTGCCTTTCAACAAAACTGAGGCGAGCAACTTGAAAAAAACCCAAAATAAAATTGAACAAAAAAACACCTCAGGGTAAATCCGAGGGCTGCCTCCTCTCCTCCTTCCTTCCCCTTCCTCCTCCTCACCTGGGAGCGAAGGTCCCGCGCGGCAGAGCGCGGTTCTCCACCCGCCTCTCTCTCCGTATCCGAATCGCCGTAGCCCGCCAGCTCCTCCATCTTTTACCTCCGGTGGTGGGCGGGGCCGGGGTGTGTGGGCGGGGCGTTGAAATACCCGGATGCTCGCGTGACGTAACGGACGCACGGAGGTGGGGTGGGGGAGGGCGTGTCTTGCGTGGCGACGTCTTGACGCACGGGGTCGACTTGGTTGCTGGTGGGATTGGTGGATGATCGCGTGACGTAATGACGCACGGAGGTGGGGCGGGGAGGGCGTGTCTGCGTGGTGACGTTTTGACGTGCGAGGAGGATTGTTGGAAGGTTTTAGGAAATGCCCGGATGCTCGCGTGACGTAATGTAGCACCAAGATGGGGGCGTATCTGCCTACCGACGTAATGACGTACGGGAAGGGTTGTCGGTTTACTGAAATGCCCGCAGGCTTGCATGACGTAACGACGCCCGTACGGCGCGTTTCTGCGTGGTGATGTCATGACGTACGGGATTGGGGTCTGCGCGGTGACGTCATTACATACTGGGGTGGGGTCGTCGATTTAATGGGCGGGGCGAGGGTGCGAGGGAGTCCCCGGATGTTAGCGTGACGTCGCGCAAAAATCACAATGGGAATGTTGAGTCGGCGCGCGTGCAGGTTAATCCGATGAGCTATGAAGCTCTTTGATCACGGATGACCAGTCACGGGGGGAGGCCAATGGGGTGGTCAGAACGTGACGCTAAATACGTCACCACAGCGCCTGTGCCAGGCTAGGTGCATGAGGAGGAGGTCACGGGGCAGACCCTGCAGGTGCCAAGGGTTGTATTGCTGTGCCAGGCTAGGTGCATGAGGAGGAGGTGAAGGGGCAGACCCTGCAGGTGCCATGGGTTGACTGCTGTGCCAGGCTAGGTGCAGGAGGATGAGGTCACCCACTCACCCACCCACTCACAAAGACAAAGATCCCCCGTATAGCCTTAACAGATTGTAGGGCAAGTGCTGTTAGCGAGCAGCACCTATAAAGGCTAGCGGCACTGTGGCACACGAGGTGGTGGGTGGCCAAGACCACGCCCATACCCACGACCTGTAGACCAGGCGAGGTAGCCAACATTTTATCAGGGTCTGGGATCGAACCCACGACCTCCTGTATACCAGGCGAGGTAGTCAACATCTCATCAGGGTCCGGGATCGAACCCACAACCTCCTGTAGACCAGGCGAGGTAGTCAACATCTCATCAGGGTCTGGGATCGAACCCACGACCTGTGTACCAGGCGAGGTAGTCAACATCTCATCAGGGTCTGGGATCGAACCCACGACCTCCTGTATACCAGGCGAGATAGTTAACATCTCATCAGGGTCTGGGATCGAACCCACGACCTGTGTACCAGGCGAGGTAGTCAACATCTCATCAGGGTCTGGGATCGAACCCACGACCTCCTGTATACCAGGCGAGATAGTTAACATCTCATCAGGGTCTGGGATCGAACCCACGACCTGTGTACCAGGCGAGGTAGTCAACATCTCATCAGGGTCTGGGATCGAACCCACGACCTCCTGTATACCAGGCGAGGTCGTCAACATCTCACATCGTCTGGGATCGAACTCACGTCCTCCTGTAGGCCAGGCGAGGTAGTTAAAATCTCATCAGGGTCTAGGATCGAACCCACGACCTCCTGTATACCAGGCGAGGTAGTAAACATCTCAGCAGGGTCTGGGTGCGAATCTTCCGGAAGACAGAAGAATATTCCAGAAGATCGCCGTAATTGATTTCTGAACGCTGACAACTCTGCTTCGAAGGATTTTTCGTAAGATCCGTAAATGGAATTCCGTAAAAAAACAACTCCAATACTTCCGGAAGAAGGAATACATTTTCCGGAAGATTGGTAGGAGCAAGCGGCAGGGGGTTTCCGACCTTCAAGAACCCTTCTGGAAAAAAGTTTTGATTTCAGACAGCATACATTAATTTTTCGTCTCCCCCCCTCCTCTTTTCAGAACAGAGATGGACTCGTCCTTCTAAATAAACTGTCAAATCGCTGCGCGTGGCGCTGACGTTTTTTGTAATAAATAAATACACCGTTTAAAAATAAATAAATTGATGCAAACCGACACACCTGATGACGACCGTTTGTGTTATGGTCGAAACGTCGTGAGAATTTTTTTGTTTTATATAAATTTTATTATTTTATTGTTTCCCTTCAACGTGACTTTACCGAAAGAGCTAAGACTATAATAACCCTTCCGGAAGTTAATTAGTTAATTCCGGAAGATCTGTAAATGGGAATTCCGTCAGAAAAAAAAACGGGAAATGAACTCTTCTGGAAGAGGGAATATTCTTCTGGAAGTTGGAATATGATTCCGGAATAAGATTGGTAAGAGGGAGGGAGTTTACGAACACAAACAAGTCTTCTGGAATTTTTATTTAAAGTTTTCGTGACTGCAGTAATTCATATTCTTAGTTCTTTCGGTAAAGTCACGTTGAAGGGAAACAACAAAATAATAAAATATATATAAAAGACAGAGGTTCTTTGTAAGCCATCTGGCTACCATGAGAGATTCGTTCATGAGGCTATCCACATATACAAGCACAGAGACAATTTCAACCGAGAAGATGGATTCTATCTTAGCAATCATTGGAAAGATTTGATAAACCATTTCAGGTCTTAATTGATTGTTCACGCTTACAGTGGCTTTCAGACAGCATACATTATAAAAAAAATTCGTCTCCCCCCTCCTCTTTTCGGAATATAGATGGACTAGTCATAAATAAACTGCCAAATCGTTGCGCGTGGCGCTAACGTTTTTTTTATAAATAAATAAATGCACCGTTTAAAAAAAAAAATATGCAAACCAACACACCTGAAGACGACCGTTTGTGTTATGATCGAAACGTCGTGAGAATTTTTATTGTTTTATATATATTTTATTATTTTGTTGTTTCCTTTCAACGTGACTTTACCGAAAGAACTAAGAATATGAATTACTGCAGTCACGAAAGCTTTAAATCAAAATGTAATATCATAACCCTTCCGGAAGTTAATTAGTTAATTCCGGAAGATCTGTAAATGGGAATTCCGTCAGAAAAAAACCCGGAAATGGACTCTTCTGGAAGAGGGAATAATCTTCTGGAAGATGGAATATGATTCCGGAATAAGATTGTTAAGAGCGAAGGGAGTTTACGAACGCAAACAAGTCTTCTGGAAGTTTTATTCCGGAAGACCGTTAGGAAGAGGCGGTTGGTGGGGCGGGGGGTTTACGAACAGGGAAACAATTCTACCAGAAACCGGAAGATGCTTCCGGAAGATGTTTATCCGAGGAGGTGCGTGGAGGAGGGGGGGGGCGGGGTTAACGAACACGAGCAACTCTTCCGGAAGAATCTTCCGGAATATTTACATCCAGGAAAAGAATCTTCTGGAAGATAGACGTGGTGAGGTTTACGAACACGAACAAATCTTCCGGAAGTCTCGCCTAGCATCTCTCGGTAAGTTACCTCGCGGTGGAATCCGATTCCCGTTGTTTAAAATAACAAACACCACGCAAACAACAACAACAACAACTTTTATTTATTGTTAGTCGACGTTAAAGACTCCAAGCGGCGGCGCTAGCGGGCTTTGTCTCGAAACGAAATTTAAAACAATTTTTTTTTTAAAACTTCCCTCAGAGAGAGAGAGGGTGGGGCCTAGTCGGTTCAGGCTTCACTCGCTCCCGGAGTTGGGGTTCCTGTAGGGTTTAATGTTAATCAGTGGGGTTCCTGTAGGGTTTAATGTTAATCAGTGGGGTTCCTGTAGGGTTTAATGTTAATCATTGGGGTTCCTGTAGGGTTAAATGTTGATCATTGGGGTTCCTGTAGGGTTTAATGTTAATCATTGGGGTTCCTGTAGGGTTTAATGTTAATCAGTGGGGTTCCTGTAGGGTTAAATGTTAATCAGTGGGGTTCAATGTTAGTGGGGTTCCTGTAGGGTTAAATGTTAATCAGTGGGGTTCCTGTAGGGTTCATTGTTAAACAGTGGGGTTCCTGTAGGGTTTAATGTTAATCAGTGGGGTTCCTGTAGGGTTTAATGTTAATCATTGTGGTTCCTGTAGGGTTTAATGTTAATCAGTGGGGTTCCTGTAGGGTTAAATGTTAATCAGTGGGGTTCAATGTTATTGGGGTTCCTTTAGGGTTAAATGTTAATCAGTGGGGTTCTTGTAGGGTTCATTGTTAAACAGTGGGGTTCCTGTAGGGTTTAATGTTAATCAGTGGGGTTCCTGTAGGGTTTAATGTTAATCAGTGGGGTTCCTGTAGGGTTAATCAGTGGGGTTTCTGTAGGGTTAAATGTTAATCAGTGAGGTTCCTGTAGGGTTAAATGTTAATCAGTGGGGTTCCTGTAGGGTTCATTGTTAATCAGTGGGGTTCCTGTAGGGTTAAATGTTAATCAATGGGGTTCCTGTAGGGTTAAATGTTAATCAGTGGGGTTCCTGTAGGGTTTAATGTTAATCAGTGGGGTTCATTGTTAATCAGTGGGGTTCCTATAGGGTTCATTGTTAATCAGTGGGGTTCCTGTAGGGTTTAATGTTAATCAGTGGGGTTCCTGTAGGGTTTAATGTTAATCAGTGGGGTTCCTGTGTTAATCACTGAGTCTCCCATAGGGTTCAGTGTTAATCAATGAGTCTCCCATAGGGTTCAGTGTTAATCACTGAGATTCCCATAGGGTTCAGTGTTAATCAATGAGTCTCCCATAGGGTTCAGTGTTAATCACTGAGTCTCCCATAGGGTTCAGTGTTAATCACTGAGACTCACATAGGGTTCAGTGTTAATCACCGAGTCTCCCATAGGGTTCAGTGTTAATCACTGAGACTCCCACAGGGTTCAGTGTTAATCACTGAGTCCCCCTTAGGGTTCAGTGTTAATCACTGAGACTCCCATAGGGTTCAGTGTTAATCACCGAGACTCCCATAGGGTTCAGTGTTAATCACTGAGACTCCCATAGGGTTCAGTGTTAATCACCGAGACTCCCATAGGGTTCAGTGTTAATCACTGAGACTCCCACAGGGTTCAGTGTTAATCACTGAGACTCCCACAGGGTTCAGTGTTAATCACCGAGACTCCCATCGGGTTCAGTGTTAATCACCGAGACTCCCATAGGGATCAGTGTTAATCACTGAGACTCCCATAGGGTTCAGTGTTAATCACTGAGACTCCCATAGGGTTCAGTGTTAATCACTGAGACTCCCATAGGGTTCAGTGTTAATCACTGAGACTCCCATAGGGTTCAGTGTTAATCACCGAGACTCCCATAGGGTTCAGTGTTAATCACCGAGACTCCCATAGGGTTCAGTGTTAATCACCGAGACTCCCACAGGGTTCAGTGTTAATCACCGAGACTCCCACAGGGTTCAGTGTTAATCACTGAGACTCCCATAGGGTTCAGTGTTAATCACTGAGACTCCCATAGGGTTCAGTGTTAATCACTGAGACTCCCACAGGGTTCAGTGTTAATCACTGAGACTCCCACAGGGTTCAGTGTTAATCACCGAGACTCCCACAGGGTTCAATGTTAATCACCGAGACTCCCATAGGGTTCAGTGTTAATCACTGAGACTCCCATAGGGTTCAGTGTTAATCACTGAGACTCCCACAGGGTTCAGTGTTAATCACTGAGACTCCCACAGGGTTCAGTGTTAATCACTGAGTCTCCCATAGGGTTCAGTGTTAATCACTGAGACTCCCACAGGGTTCATTGTTAATCACTGAGACTCCCACAGGGTTCAGTGTTAATCACTGAGACTCCCATAGGGTTCAATGTTAATCACTGAGACTCCCACAGGGTTCAGTGTTAATCACTGAGACTCCCACAGGGTTCAGTGTTAATCACTGAGTCTCCCATAGGGTTCAATGTTAATCACTGAGACTCCCACAGGGTTCAGTGTTAATCACCGAGACTCCCACAGGGTTCAGTGTTAATCACTGAGACTCCCATATGGTTCAGTGTTAATCACTGAGACTCCCACAGGGTTCAGTGTTAATCACCGAGACTCCCATAGGGTTCAGTGTTAATCACTGAGACTCCCACAGGGTTCAGTGTTAATCACTGAGACTCCCATAGGGTTCAGTGTTAATCACTGAGACTCCCACAGGGTTCAGTGTTAATCACCGAGACTCCCATAGGGTTCAGTGTTAATCACTGAGACTCCCATAGGGTTCAATGTTAATCACTGAGACTCCCATAGGGTTCAGTGTTAATCACCGAGACTCCCACAGGGTTCAGTGTTAATCACCGAGACTCCCATAGGGTTCAGTGTTAATCACTGAGACTCCCATAGGGTTCAGTGTTAATCACTGAGACTCCCATAGGGTTCAGTGTTAATCACCGAGACTCCCACAGGGTTCAGTGTTAATCACAGAGACTCCCACAGGGTTCAGTGTTAATCACTGAGACTCCCATAGGGTTCAGTGTTAATCACTGAGACTCCCACAGGGTTCAGTGTTAATCACTGAGACTCCCATAGGGTTCAGTGTTAATCACCGAGACTCCCATAGGGTTCAGTGTTAATCACTGAGACTCCCACAGGGTTCAGTGTTAATCACTGAGACTCCCATAGGGTTCAGTGTTAATCACTGAGACTCCCATAGGGTTCAGTGTTAATCACCGAGACTCCCACAGGGTTCAGTGTTAATCACAGAGACTCCCACAGGGTTCAGTGTTAATCACTGAGACTCCCATAGGGTTCAGTGTTAATCACTGAGACTCCCACAGGGTTCAGTGTTAATCACTGAGACTCCCATAGGGTTCAGTGTTAATCACCGAGACTCCCATAGGGTTCAGTGTTAATCACTGAGACTCCCACAGGGTTCAGTGTTAATCACAGACTCCCACAGGGTTCAGTGTTAATCACTGAGACTCCCACAGGGTTCAGTGTTAATCACTGAGACTCCCACAGGGTTCAGTGTTAATCACTGAGACTCCCACAGGGTTCAGTGTTAATCACTGAGACTCCCATAGGGTTCAGTGTTAATCACCGAGACTCCCACAGGGTTCAGTGTTAATCACCGAGACTCCCACAGGGTTCAGTGTTAATCACAGAGACTCCCACAGGGTTCAGTGTTAATCACTGAGACTCCCATAGGGTTCAGTGTTAATCACTGAGACTCCCACAGGGTTCAGTGTTAATCACTGAGACTCCCATAGGGTTCAGTGTTAATCACCGAGACTCCCATAGGGTTCAGTGTTAATCACTGAGACTCCCACAGGGTTCAGTGTTAATCACTGAGACTCCCATAGGGTTCAGTGTTAATCACTGAGACTCCCATAGGGTTCAGTGTTAATCACCGAGACTCCCACAGGGTTCAGTGTTAATCACAGAGACTCCCACAGGCTTCAGTGTTAATCACTGAGACTCCCATAGGGTTCAGTGTTAATCACTGAGACTCCCACAGGGTTCAGTGTTAATCACTGAGACTCCCATAGGGTTCAGTGTTAATCACCGAGACTCCCATAGGGTTCAGTGTTAATCACTGAGACTCCCACAGGGTTCAGTGTTAATCACTGAGACTCCCACAGGGTTCAGTGTTAATCACTGAGACTCCCACAGGGTTCAGTGTTAATCACTGAGACTCCCACAGGGTTCAATGTTAATCACTGAGACTCCCATAGGGTTCAGTGTTAATCACCGAGACTCCCTCCCCCCTCAGAAAATGCCCGACAGAGGCCGAACAGAGCTGACGGTCCGACGGAGGGCGCACTCTTCCGCCAAACGCAAGCGGTCTTCCTCATCCTCCTCATCCTCCTCATCCTCATCATCGTCGTCATCGTCGTCATCGTCGTCGTCATCATCGTCATCATCGTCGAAGGACAGAAAGTCGCGCAAGAGGCGGAAGGACTCCAAGGGGGCTGCCGCCTCCGGCGAGGGGAAGCGGAAAGTCGAGGGGAGACGGAGGAAGGAGGCGGCGGAGGAGGAGGAGGAGGAGAGACGGAAGAAGAAGAAGAGGAGGAAGAGGAGGAAGCTCAAGAAGGAGCTCAAGAGAGAGAAGAGGAGGAGGAGGAGGGAGCGGAGGCGATTGAAGAAGGGCAGCGGCGGTGACGTCGTCCCCGCCGCTGCCGTCCTTGGCGGTGCCGATGGCGCCGGTGGCGGTGCCGGTGGTGCCGGTGGTGCCGGTGGTGGTGGTGGCGACGATGGCGACGTGCTGCCTGGACCCAGCCTCAACGAGCAGTCACTGCCAGGTCCCCAGTTTTGAGCGCACCGCGCGGGGGAGCACTGTACGCACTGTACGCACTGTGCACACACTGTACACACCGCGTACAGTGTATACAGTACACACACTGCGCGCCATGCGCACTGTACACACTGTGCACTACACACCGCACGTACAGCGCACACTGTACACATTGCGCACACCACAGCACGCACACACTGTACACACTGTGTACAGTGTGTACAGTACGCACACCACGCGCAGTGCGCACTGCACACACTGTACACGCTGTGTGCACTGTACACACCGCGTGCACAGCGTGCACACTACGCACTGTACACACTGCGTACAGTGCGCGCACTGCACAAACGCCGACGGAGCACTGTACGTGCCCCCCCCCCTCCCCGCACATCGGCAGGGTCAGGGTCAGGCGTCTACAGCCTCCACGCAGACCGCTACAGACCCGGCGTCCCGGGGTTCGATTCCCGCTCAAGTTTAATTTCTTCGGTGTAGCCCCTGTGAGCCATGCGGTTCTGCAGAGAACTGTTACACCACAACCAGATACAAAACTAAAATAAAGCCACACCGTCAGTGGCGATTAACCGAACCGGTCCCGGGCCTCCCCCTAGGTCGGCTCGGCCTCAAACGAGTGCCTGGTGCGGTGTGTAGTGAACATCGCTAGCACTGGGGAGACAAAGGCGGCCGGGCGCGGTGCTGGTAGCCACCCACCCCCTCTGTGTGTGCCACAGTGCCGGTAGCCTTGATAGGTGCTGCTGCTGCTGCTGCTCGTTACTAACAGCACTTGCCCCGACAGTCTGTTACAGGCTACACGGGGGAGCTTTGCTTTTATCTTTCTGTGTCTCACCAAGTCTCCATGTGTGTCTCTGTGTCTCTCTGTGGGGTGTTCCTCCCTGTGTCTCTGTGTGTGTGGTGTCTCCCCCTGTGTCTCTGTGTGTGTGGTGTCTCTGTCTGTGGTGTCTCTGTGTGTGCGTCTGTCTCCCCCTGTGTCTCTGTGTGTGTGGTGTCTCTGTGTGTGTGGTGTCTCCCCCTGTGTCTCTGTGTGTGTGGTGTCTGTGTGTGTGGTGTCTCTGTGTGTGTGGTGTCTCCCTCTGTGTCTCCGTGTGTGTGGTGTCTGTGTGTGTGTGGTGTCTCTGTGTGTGTGGTGTCTCCCTCTGTGTCTCTGTGTGTGTGGTGTCTCTGTGTGTGTGGTGTTTCTGTGTGTGTGGTGTCTCCCTCTGTGTCTCTGTGTGTGTGGTGTCTCCCCCTGTGTCTCTGTGTGTGTGGTGTCTCCCCCTGTGTCTCTGTGTGTGTGGTGTCTCTGTGTGTGCCTCTGTCTCCCCCTGTGTCTCTGTGTGTGTGTTGTCTCTGTTTGTGTGGTGTCTGTGTGTGTGTGGTGTCTCTGGGTGTCTCTGTGTGTGTGGTGTCTCTGTGTGTGTGGTGTCTCTGTGTGTGCCTCTGTCTCCCCCTGTGTCTCTCTGTGTGCCTCTGTGTGTGCCTCTGTGTGTCTGTGTGTGCTTCTGTGTCCTCCCCACGTCTCCCCCGCATCTCCTCACGTCTCCCCCACGTCTCCCTGTGTCTCCCCATGGTTCCCTGTGTCTCTTCCACGTCTCCCTGTGTCTCCCCACGTCTCCCTGTGTCTCCTCCACGTCTCCCTGTGTCTCCCCGTGTCTCCTCCACGTCTCCCTGTGTCTCCCCACGTCTCCCCACGTCTCCCTGTGTCTCCTCCACGTCTCCCTGTGTCTCCCCGTGTCTCCTCCACGTCTCCCTGTGTCTCCCCACGTCTCCCCACTTCTCCCTGTGTCTCCTCCACGTCTCCCTATGTCTCCCTGTGTCTCCTCCACGTCTCCCCACGTCTCCTCCACGTCTCCCTGTGTCTCCCCGCGTCTCCCTGTGTCTCCCCACGTCTCCCTGTGTCTCCCCACGTCTCCCTGTGTCTCCCCCACGTCTCCCTGTGTCTCCCTCGTGTCTCCCCACGTCTCCCTGTGTCTCCCCACGTCTCCCTGTGTCTCCCCGCGTCTCCCTGTGTCTCCCCACGTCTCCCTGTGTCTCCCCACGTCTCCCTGTGTCTCCCCACGTCTCCCTGTGTCTCCCCCACGTCTCCCTGTGTCTCCCTGTGTCTCCCCACGTCTCCCTGTGTCTCCCCACGTCTCCTCCACGTCTCCCTGTGTCTCCCCCACGTCTCCCTGTGTCTCCCTCGTGTCTCCCCACGTCTCCCTGTGTCTCCCCACGTCTCCCCACGTCTCCCCACGTCTCCCTGTGTCTCCCTCGTGTCTCCCCGTGTCTCCCCGCATCTCCTCCGCGTCTCCCTCGTGTCTCCCCGTGTCTCCCCCGTGTCTCCCCCGTGTCTCCCCCGTGTCTCCCCCGTGTCTCTGTCCACGTGCAGGCGTCTCCCCATGTCTCCCTCGTGTCTCCCTCGTGTCTCCCCGCGTCTCCTCCACGTCTCCCTCGTGTCTCCCTCGTGTCTCCCCCGTGTCTCCCCCGTGTCTCCCCCGTGTCTCTCCCCACGTGTCTCCCCCGTGTCTCTGTCCACGTGCAGGCGTCTCCCCGTGTCTCCCCCCCCGTGTCTCCCCCGCGTCTCCCCCCGTGACGTCTCCCCCCCCCGCGTAGACCCTCCCACGGGGCCACGCGTCTCCGTGAGGCCTCTGACCCAGGCCCAGTACCAGAAGCTGCAGAACCACGTGCGGAGAGAGACCGACCCCACCACCGGACGCACACGGTAACCACGGCAACCCCCACATTAAGGGAGGTGGGGGACGAGAATGGTAACCACGGCAACCCCCACGCGGTGGGGGGTGGGGGGTGGGCACGGTAACCACGGCAACCCCTTCATGATAGGGGGGTGGGGGGAGGGGGCACGGTAACCACAGCAACCCCCACGCGGTGGGGGGGTGGGGGGGGGCACGGTAACCGCGGCAACCCCTTCACGATGGGGGGGTGGGGGGGGGCACGGTAACCGCGGCAACCCCTTCACGATGGGGGGGTGGGGGGAGGGGGCACGGTAACCACGGCAACCCCCACGGGGTGGGGGGGTGGGGCACGGGCACAGTAACCGCGGCAACCCCTTCAAGATGGGGGGGGGGGGGTGGAGATGGGGGGACAGGCACTGTAACCATGGCAACCCCCTCACGATAGGAGGTGGGGGCACGGTAACCACGGCAACCCCCTCACGATGGGGGTGGAGAGGGGGGAGGACAGGCACTGTAACCATGGCAACTCCCTCACGATAGGGGGTGGGGGCACGGTAACCACGGCAACCCCCTCATTAAGGGAGGTGGGGGACGAGAATGGTAACCACGGCAACCCCCTCACGATGGGGGGTGGTTCACCGTAACCACGGCAACCCCGTAGTTACCGGGGCTGCTGCTGCTCGCTACTAACAGCACTTGCCCCTACAGCCCTGCTAGAGGCTACCTGGGGGAGCTTTGTCTGTGTGTGGTGTGTGTAGTACATAGACACTGCTGCTGCTACTCGCTAGCTAACAGCACTTGCCCCTACAGCCCTGCTAGAGGCTACCTGGGGTAGCTTTGTCTGTACGTGGTGTGTGTAGTACATAGACACTGCTGCTGCTACTCGCTAGCTCACAGCACTTGCCCCTACAGCCCTGCTAGAGGCTACCTGGGGGAGCTTTGTCTGTGTGTGGTGTGTGTAGTACATAGACACTGCTGCTGCTACTCGCTAGCTAACAGCACTTGCCCCTACAGCCTGCTGGAGGCTATGCGGGGGACATTTGTATCTTTGTGGCGAACGTGTGTTGAACGTGTGTTTGAACGTCTGTTCAACGTCTGTTTGAACGTCGTTTGAACGTCTGTTTGAACGTCTGTTGAACTTCTGTTGAACGTCTGTTGAACATATGTTTGAACGTCTGTTGAACATATGTTTGAACGTGTGTTGAACGTGTGTTGAACGTCTGTTGAACATACGTTTGAACGTGTGTGAACGTCTGTTGAACGTTTGTTTGAACGTCTGTTGAACGCCTGTTCAACGTCTGTTTGAACGTCGTTTGAACGTCTGTTTGAAAGTCTGTTGAACGTCTGTTGAACGTCTGTTGAACGTCTGTTTGAACGGCTGTTGAACATCTGTTGAACGTGTGTTGAACGTGTGTTGAACGTCTGTTGAACGTGTGTTGAACGTGTGTTGAACGTCTGTTGAACGTGTGTTGAACGTGTGTTGAACGTCTGTTGAACGTCTGTTGAACGTCTTTTTGAACGTCTGTTGAACGTCTGTTGAACGTGTTGAACATCTGTTTGAACGTCTGTTTGAACGTCTGTTGAACATCTGTTTGATCGTGTGTTTGAACGGATGTTGAACGTCTGTTGAACGTGTGTTGAACATCTGTTTGAATGTGTGTTGAACGTGTTTGAACGTCTGTTTGAACGTGTGTTTGAACGTCTGTTGAACATCTGTTTGAACGTGTGTTTGAACGGCTGTTGAACGTCTGTTGAACGTCTGTTGAACATCTGTTTGAACGTCTGTTTGAACGTGTGTTTGAACGGCTGTTGAACGTCTGTTGAACGTCTGTTGAACATCTGTTTGAACGTCTGTTTGAACGTGTGTTTGAACGTCTATTGAACATCTGTTTGAACGTGTGTTTGAACGGCTGTTGAACTTCTGTTGAACGTCTGTTGAACGTCTTTTTGAACGTCTGTTGAACGTCTGTTGAATGTCTGTTTGAACGTGTGTTTGAACGGCTGTTGAACGTCTGTTGAACGTGTGTTGAACATCTGTTTGAACGTGTGTTGAACGTCTGTTTGAACGTCTGTGAAACGTCAGTTGAACGTCTGTTGAACATATGTTTGAACGTCTGTTGAACATATGTTTGAACGTGTGTTGAACGTGTGTTGAACGTCTGTTGAACGTGTGTTGAACGTGTGTTGAACGTCTGTTGAACGTGTGTTGAACGTGTGTTGAACGTCTGTTGAACGTCTGTTGAACGTCTGTTGAACGTCTTTTTGAACGTCTGTTGAACGTCTGTTGAACGTGTTGAACATCTGTTTGAACGTCTGTTTGAACGTCTGTTGAACATCTGTTTGATCGTGTGTTTGAACGGATGTTGAACGTCTGTTGAACGTGTGTTGAACATCTGTTTGAATGTGTGTTGAACGTGTTTGAACGTCTGTTTGAACGTGTGTTTGAACGTCTGTTGAACATCTGTTTGAACGTGTGTTTGAACGGCTGTTGAACGTCTGTTGAACGTCTGTTGAACATCTGTTTGAACGTCTGTTTGAACGTGTGTTTGAACGTCTATTGAACATCTGTTTGAACGTGTGTTTGAACGGCTGTTGAACTTCTGTTGAACGTCTGTTGAACGTCTTTTTGAACGTCTGTTGAACGTCTGTTGAATGTCTGTTTGAACGTGTGTTTGAACGGCTGTTGAACGTCTGTTGAACGTGTGTTGAACATCTGTTTGAACGTGTGTTGAACGTCTGTTTGAACGTCTGTGAAACGTCAGTTGAACGTCTGTTGAACATATGTTTGAACGTCTGTTGAACATATGTTTGAACGTGTGTTGAACGTGTGTTGAACGTCTGTTGAACGTGTGTTGAACGTGTGTTGAACGTCTGTTGAACGTGTGTTGAACGTGTGTTGAACGTCTGTTGAACGTCTGTTGAACGTCTGTTGAACGTCTTTTTGAACGTCTGTTGAACGTCTGTTGAACGTGTTGAACATCTGTTTGAACGTCTGTTTGAACGTCTGTTGAACATCTGTTTGATCGTGTGTTTGAACGGATGTTGAACGTCTGTTGAACGTGTGTTGAACATCTGTTTGAATGTGTGTTGAACGTGTTTGAACGTCTGTTTGAACGTGTGTTTGAACGTCTGTTGAACATCTGTTTGAACGTGTGTTTGAACGGCTGTTGAACGTCTGTTGAACGTCTGTTGAACATCTGTTTGAACGTCTGTTTGAACGTGTGTTTGAACGGCTGTTGAACGTCTGTTGAACGTCTGTTGAACATCTGTTTGAACGTCTGTTTGAACGTGTGTTTGAACGTCTGTTGAACATCTGTTTGAACGTGTGTTTGAACGGCTGTTGAACTTCTGTTGAACGTCTGTTGAACGTCTTTTTGAACGTCTGTTGAACGTCTGTTGAATGTCTGTTTGAACGTGTGTTTGAACGGCTGTTGAACGTCTGTTGAACGTGTGTTGAACATCTGTTTGAACGTGTGTTGAACGTCTGTTTGAACGTCTGTGAAACGTCAGTTGAACGTCTGTTGAACGTCTGTTTGAACGTCTGTTTGAACGTCTGTTGAACGTGTGTTGAACGTCTGTTTAACGTCTGTTTAGCGTCTAAATTTCGATTTAAAGCTTTCGTGACTGCAATGATTCATCTTCTTTGGTTCTTTCGGTAAAGTCACGTAGAATGAGAATAAAATAATAAATTGATAAAATAAAATAACACAATAATATTCTCACGACGTTTCGGCCACAACACAAGCGGCCTTCATCAGGTGAAGGGAGCGAGACTGTCTGGTAGGACAGCGCTGGAGTGAGAGAGCCACGTTCAGATCACGGCTTTTAAGCCTCAAATTTCCGTACCACGGATAGCTACGGGCCCCGTTCAGACGGACGAGTTCGTCCATGGTCGGAACAGAGGAGGGGGAGAGAGACAGCTGCGAAGCCCTAGTATACTCCATGTTGAAGAGAAACAACAAAATAACAAAATATATATAAAACAATAAAAAATTCTCACGACGTTTCGACCATAACTCAAACGGTCATCATCAGGTGTGTCGGTTTGCATAAATTTATTTTGAAAACGGCATATTTATTTATATATATAAAAAAATAACGTTTGCGTCACGCGCAACGATTGGCAGTTTGCCCAGGACTAGTCCATCTATTTTTTGAAAAGAGGAGGGGGGAGACGAAATTTGTCTCTGTGCTTGTATATGTGAATGGCCTCATGAACGAATCTCTCATGGTAGCCAGTTGGTTTGCAAAGAACCTCCGTCTTGGAGAAGTCAATGTCATGTGAGCCCACTGAATTGTAACAGTGATCTGCCACGGCAGAGGAGTTCGTCTTACCGTGTTTCAAGTCTGCTTTATGTTCGCGGATGCGGTCCGAGATATGTCTTTTGGTTTCTCCAATGTAGCTACTACCACAGAGGCACTTTAGTTTGTAAACGCCCGGGTACTGTATGTCTGGAAGAGCATCTTTTACAGATGGAACTAAATCACGGATTTTGTGTACTGTGTTGAATCGGACCTGGATCTTGTGTTTATTCAGGATTTTGGAGATCTTTTTAGTGACCCCTGCAATGTAGGGTAAGGTGATGGTTTTGAGTGGCTCCACAAGAGGATCCTTCTTCATGACTGGAGTGATGGCTTTGCGGATTGTGTAGTCGGAGTAGCCATTAGCCCTGAGAGCCTGGTGTACGTGCTTGAGTTCACTGGTAATGTGTTCCTGGTCGGAAATGCATTGGGCTCTATGGTATAGAGTCTTGATGAGGCAGTTCTTCTGGGATGGATGGTGGTGGGAATCCGGTTTCAAGTAAGCATCTGTATGGGTAGCTTTCCTGTAGACAGAGTGGCTCATTGAACCATCATGTCTCCTTTTAATTAAGACATCCAATTTCAACCGAGAAGATGGATTCAGGCTTAGTAACCACTGGAAAGATGTGTTAAATCATTTCTGTTCTTAATTAATTGTAATTTTACGATGACCTTCAGACCGCAGCTCTTTCGCCAGCATTGCCTCTTAATACCTCTCACACCACGGTTAATGGTATGGTTTACAACATGGAGTATACTAGGGCTTCGCAGCTGTCTCTCTCCCCCTCCTCTGTTCCGACCATGGACGAACTCGTCCGTCTGAACGGGGCCCGTAGCTATCCGTGGTACGGAAATTTGAGGCTTAAAAGCCGTGATCTGAACGTGGCTCTCTCACTCCAGCGCTGTCCTACCAGACAGTCTCGCTCCCTTCACCTGATGAAGGCCGCTTGTGTTGTGGCCGAAACGTCGTGAGAATATTATTGTGTTATTTTATTTTATCAATTTATTATTTTATTCTCATTCTACGTGACTTTACCGAAAGAACCAAAGAAGATGTTTAGCGTCTGTTTGAACGTCTGTTGAACGTGTGTTGAACGTGTGTTGAACGTGTGTTTGAACGTGTGTTGAACGTCTGTTGAACGTCTGTTGAACGTCTCAGGGTGGTGAGAGGAGACGGGGAGATTCTGGAGGAGATTGTGAGCAGAAAGAAACACCACGACATTCATAAGGTGAGGCTCACTGAGCCACACTGAGGCTCACTCCCATAGGCTTCAGTGTTAATCACTGAGACTCCCATAGCGTTCACTGTTAATCACTGAGACTCCCATAGTGTTCAGTGTTAATCACTGAGACTCCCATAGGGTTCAGTGTTAATCACTGAGACTCCCATAGGGTTCAGTGTTAATCACTGAGACTCCCATAGGGTTCAGTGTTAATCACTGAGACTCCCATAGCGTTCAGTGTTAATCACTGAGACTCCCATAGGGTTCAGTGTTAATCACTGAGACTCCCATAGGGTTCAGTGTTAATCACTGAGACTCCCATAGGGTTCAGTGTTAATCACCGAGACTCCCATAGGGTTCCGTGTTAATCACTGAGACTCCCACAGGGTTCAGTGTTAATCACTGAAACTCACATAGGGTTCAATGTTAATCACCGAGACTCCCATAGGGTTCAATGTTAATCACCGAGACTCCCATAGGGTTCAGTGTTAATCGCTGAGACTCCCATAGGGTTCAGTGTTAATCACTGAGACTCCCACAGGGTTCAGTGTTAATCACTGAGACTCCCATAGCATTCAGTGTTAATCACTGAGACTCCCATAGGGTTCAGTGTTAATCACCGAGACTCCCATAGGGTTCAGTGTTAATCACTGAGACTCCCATAGGGTTCAGTGTTAATCACCGAGACTCCCATAGGGTTCAGTGTTAATCACTGAGACTCCCATAGGGTTGAGTGTTAATCACTGAGTCTCCCATAGGGTTCAGTGTTAATCACTGAGACTCCCATAGGGTTCAGTGTTAATCACTGAGACTCCCCTAGGGTTCAGTGTTAATCACTGAGACTCCCATAGGGTTCAGTGTTAATCACCGAGACTCCCATAGGGTTCAGTGTTAATCACTGAGACTCCCATAGGGTTCAATGTTAATCACCGAGACTCCCATAGGGTTCAATGTTAATCACCGAGACTCCCATAGGGTTCAGTGTTAATCACCGAGACTCCCATAGGGTTCAGTGTTAATCACCGAGACTCCCATAGGGTTCAGTGTTAATCACCGAGACTCCCATAGGGTTCAGTGTTAATCACCGAGACTCCCATAGGGTTGAGTGTTAATCACTGAGACTCCCATAGGGTTCAGTGTTAATCACTGAGACTCCCATAGCGTTCAGTGTTAATCACTGAGACTCCCATAGGGTTCAGTGTTAATCACCGAGACTCCCATAGGGTTCAGTGTTAATCACCGAGACTCCCATAGGGTTCAGTGTTAATCACCGAGACTCCCATAGGGTTCAGTGTTAATCACTGAGACTCCCATAGCGTTCAGTGTTAATCACTGAGACTCCCACAGGGTTCAGTGTTAATCACTGAGACTCCCATAGGGTTCAGTGTTAATCACTGAGACTCCCATAGGGTTCAGTGTTAATCACTGAGTCTCCCACAGGGTTCAGTGTTAATCACTGAGACTCCCATAGGGTTCAGTGTTAATCACTGAGACTCCCATAGGGTTCAGTGTTAATCACTGAGACTCCCATAGGGTTCAGTGTTAATCACTGAGACTCCCATAGGGTTCAGTGTTAATCACTGAGACTCCCATAGGGTTCAGTGTTAATCACTGAGACTCCCATAGGGTTCAGTGTTCATCACTGAGACTCCCATAGGGTTCAGTGTTAATCACTGAGACTCCCATAGGGTTCAGTGTTAATCACTGAGACTCCCATAGGGTTCAGTGTTAATCACTGAGACTCCCATAGGGTTCAGTGTTAATCACTGAGACTCCCATAGGGTTGTGTTAATCACTGAGACTCCCATAGGGTTAGTGTTAATCACTGAGACTCCCATACGGTTCAGTGTTAATCACCGAGACTCCCATAGGGTTCAGTGTTAATCACTGAGACTCCCATAGGGTTCAGTGTTAATCACCGAGACTCCCATAGGGTTCAGTGTTAATCACCGAGACTCCCATATGGTTCAGTGTTAATCACTGAGACTCCCACAGGGTTCAGTGTTAATCACTGAGACTCCCATATGGTTCAGTGTTAATCACTGAGACTCCCATAGGGTTCAGTGTTAATCACTGAGTCTCTCTCCCTGTGCGGTGCTGATGTTACAGATGGCTACGAAGAGGGATGGAGAGGCTTTCCAGGCTAAACAGGGGCTCAGCAGGCGGTGATGAAGACACGGGGAGACACGGGGAGACACCCACTCACTCACTCACCCACTCACCAACCCACTCACACACTGACCCACTCACCCATTCACCGACCCACTCACCAACTCACCGACCCACTCACCAACTCACCCATCCACTCACCAACTCACCCATCCACTCACTCACCCACTCACCGACCAACTCACCAACTGACCCACCCACTCACCAACTCACCCACCCACTCACCCATCCACTCACTCACTCACCCACTCAGCAACTCACCCATCCACTCATCCACTCACCCACACACTCACCCACCTACTCACCGACCCACTCACTCACTCACCAACCCACTCACTCACTCACACACACACTCACTCACCCACTCACCTACCCACTCACTCACCCACTCACTCACTCACACGCCCACCCACTCACTCACCGACCCACTCACTCACTCACACACTCATAAACACACTCACTCACACACTCACCCACTCACACACTCACCCACTCACCCACTCACTCACTCACACACTCACTCACACACTCACTCACTCACCTACTCACACTCACTTACACACTCACCTACCCACTCACTCACTCACCCACTCACTCACACACCCACCCACTCACTCACCGACCCACTCACTCACACACACACTCACTCACTCGCACACTCACACACTCACTCACCCACTCACTCACACACACCCACCCACTCACCCACCCACACGTGTAAGAGAGACAGAGACTCGGACGCGGATGTGCCAGTCTCTGCGTTTTATTTGGTGGTGGTGGCAGTAGCGGTGGTGGTGGTAGTGGTGGTGAGTGTCTGTGTGAGTCTGAATGTCTGTGTGTGTGTCTGTGTGAGTGTATCTGTCTGTGTGTGTCTGAATGTCTGTGTGTCTGAATGTGTGTGTCTTTGTGTGTCTGTGTGCGTGAATGTATGTCTGTCTGTGCGAGTGTCTGTGTGTGCGTCTGTGTGTTTGCCTGTGTGAGTGAATGTATGTGTCTGTGCGAGTGTCTGTGTGTGTGTGTCTGTGTGTTTGTTTGCCTGTGTGAGTGAATGTATGTGTCTGTGAGTCTGAATGTGTGTGTGGGTGTCTGTGTGTCTTTGTGTGTCTGTGTACGTGAATGTATGTCTGTCTGTGCGAGTGTCTGTGTGTTTGCCTGTGTGAGTGAATGTGTGTTTGTCTGAGTGTCTGTGTGTGTCTGTGTGAGTGAATGTATGTCTGTCTGTGCGAGTGTCTGTGTTTGCCTGTGTGAGTGAATGTATGTGTGTCTGTGTGAGTCTGAATGTGTGTGTGTGTCTTTGTGTCTGTGTGAGTGAATGTATGTGTGTCTGTGTGAGTCTGAATGTGTGTGTGTGAGTGTCTGTGTGTGTCTTTGTGTGTCTGTGTGAGTGAATGTATGCCTGTCTGTGCGAGTGTCTGTGTGTTTGCCTGTGTGAGTGAATGTATGTGTGTCTGTGTGAGTCTGAATGTGTGTGTGTCTGTGTGTCTTTGTGTCTGTGTGAGTGAATGTATGTGTGTCTGTGTGAGTCTGAATGTGTGTGTGTCTGTGTGTCTTTGTGTGTCTGTGTGAGTGAATGTATGTCTGTGCGAGTGTGTGTGTGTCTGTGTGAGTGAATGTATGTGTCTGTGTGAGTGTGTGTCTGTGTGTCTGTGTGTGGGGAGCGGTGGGTGTAGTGGTTAGCGCTACGCTGCGCTACGAACCTGGCGACCCGACTTCAATTCCCGCTCACAGCCAACACCACCAGCGACGATTATCTGAACCGGTCCTGAGCCTTCCCTAGGTCGACTCAGCCTCAAATGATTACCTGGTGTAGCGGTGTGTAGTGAACATCGCCACTGGGGGAGAGACAAAGGCGGCCGGGCGAGGTGACGTGTGCCACAGTGCCGGTAGCCTTCAGAGGCGCTGCTGCCACTACTCGCCAGCTCAGCACTTGCCCCTGCAGCCCTGCTAGAGGCTACCTGGGGGAGCTTCGTCTTTGTGTGGGTAGCGGTCCGTTCGTGTTTGTAATTAAAACTCGGGACGTTGGAAACAAGCCGTGGCTCAACTGCTCCGATGCTGTGATGGGTGGGTGGTGAGTGGCTGGGTGGGTGAGTGAGTGAGTGGTGTGTGAGTGTGTAAGTGTGTGAATGTGTGAGTGAGTGCATGATGAGTGTGTGACTGAGTGTATGAGTGTGTAAGTGAGTGTGTGTGAGTGAATGAGTGTGAATGAGTGAGTGTGTGTGAGTGAGTGTGTGTGTGAGTGTATGATGAGTGTGTGAGTGAGTGGGTGTGTATGATGAGTGAGTGAGTGTGTGAATGAGTGTGTGAGTGAGTGACAATGGTCGTGGTGGAGTCCCAGCACTGCGGCCTGGTGCCCCGTGGAGCCTCGGGCTCGCCTGGGTCAGTGGCGGGGCTCAGCTCACCCGGAGTTGCATTGAAAAGATTTGATAAACCATTTGGTGTCTTAATTGATTGTTCACGCCTACGGTGGCTTTCAGGCAGCATACATTAATTTTTCGTCTCCCCCCTCTTAGAACATAGATGGACTCGTCCTAAATAAACTGCCAAATCGCTGCGCGTGGCGCTGACGTTTTTATAAATAAATACACCGTTTAAAAATAAATAAATTAATGCTGACCGACACATCTGATGACGACCGTTTGTGTTATGGTCGAAACGTGAGAATTGTTTTACATGTATTTTATTATTTTATTGTTTCCCTTCAACGTGACTTTACCGAAAGAGCCAAGAATATAAGAATGTATAACGTTTAAAAAATTAACTTTTGTGCGTGGCGAGAATCGCTATCTGGTGAGCGATTTGTGGTATCGATTAAACGGGAATAGACAGATTCTAAAGAAATCGACGACATTCGATTCCTCTGCGCGATTTAAAGAATCGAATCCTGGCGCGCGAGCGTCAGTTATTTTTTTCTACCCCACCGCGCGTTGTGTTTTATTTTAATTTTTTTTTATTAACGAGCTAATTATCAAAGTTTTTTTTCCTATTTGTATATGTTATGTTTTTAAGTTTTGAGAAGTTTTTAAAGATATTTTTTTTTCCCCTTCGGGCAATGCCGGGCGCTTCCCGCTCGTACCTAATAAATGAAACGTGAACTTGAAACACAAAATTCGCATAAGCCACTCCCCACCTCTCATTAACATAACCACGCCTAGTGGAAACCCGCATAGCCACGCCCACACATCTCATTAACATAACCACGCCCTCACCACTGGAATTTCGCAGCAACTCTCATTAACATAACCACGCCCTCAAGTTGCAACTTAGCATAGACACTCCCACCAGAGGCAGACCTCATTAACATAGCCACGCCCCACCAGCGAGAGTGATTAAAAGGACTTTAATTGCAAAAAAAAAGACTTCCCAGCTCAATGATAAGAAACCCCGTTGCATTGTGGGTGAACTCCGTGTGTTAATGACAACAGCAAAACCGTTAACCACCACCAACAACAACCACCACCATCTCCTCCACTACCACCACCACCATCTCCTCCACTACCACCACCACCACCATCTCCTCCACTACCACCACCACCACCATCTCCTCCACTACCACCACCACCATCATCATCTCCTCCACCAGCAACAACCACCACCACCATCTCCTCCACTACCACACCCACCAACCACCATCTCCTCCACCAGCAACAACCACCACCACCAACAACAACCACCATCTCCTCTACCAGCAACAACCACCACCACCATCTCCTCCACTACCACCACCATCTCCTCCACTACCACCACCACCACCACCATCTCCTCCACCACCACCACCAACAACCACCATCTCCTCTACCAGCAACAACCACCACCACCATCTCCTCCACTACCACCACCAGCAGCAACAACCACCACCACCATCTCCACTACCACCAGCAACAGCCACCACCACCACCATTTCCACCAGCAATAACCACCACCATCTCCACTACCACCAGCAACAGCCACCACCACCATCTCCTCCACTTCTACCACCAGCAACAACCACCACCACCATCTCCACCAGCAAGCCACCACCACCATCTCCTCCACTTCTACCACCAGCAACAACCAACACCACCACCACCATCTCCACCAGCAACAACCACCATCTCCTCCACTACCACCACCAGCAGCAACAACAAACACCACCATCACCAATACCACCATCAGCAACAGCCACCACCACCATCTCCTCCACTTCTACCACCAGCAACAATCACCACCACCATCTCCACTACCACCACCATCACCAATACCACCATCAGCAACAACCACCACCACCATCTCCTCCACTACCATTACCACCATCAGCAACAACCACCACCACCACCTCCTCCACTACCACCACCATCACCACCAATACCAGCAACAGCCACCACCACCATCTCCTCCACTTCTACCACCAGCAACAACCACCACCACCATCTTCTCCACTACCACCACAACCACCACCACCACCACCATCTCCTCCACTACCACCATCACCAACATCATCACCGCCACATCCAGCAGTGGAGAGACCATGGCTGCTGCTGATGATGCAGAGAGAGATGGTGATAATGGTGATGGAGAGAGAGAGAATGATGATGGTGACAATGGTGATGATGATGGAGAGAGAATAATGGTGATGTTGACAATGGTGATGGTGAGAGAGAATGATGGCGATGATGATGGAGAGAGAGAGAATTATGGTGATGAGGATGAGGAAGGTGAGTATGGGGAGTGTATGGGGGGATGTGTGAGTAGTGGTCTCTATGGGGGTGTGTGTGTGTGGGTCACTGTGATTGTGTGGGTGTGTCTCTGTGTGTTGGGTGTGTCTGTGTGTTGTGTGTGGTGTGATGTGTACGTGATGTGTGTGTGTTGTGTACGTGATGTGTACGTGGTGTGTGGTGGTTGTGTGTGCTGTGGATATGTGGTGTCTGTCTGTGTGTGTAGTGTGTGGTGCGCGTGTGGTGTGTGTGGTGGTTGTGTGTTGTGTGTGCTGTGGATATGTGGTGTCTGTGTGTTGTGTGTGTGGTGTGTGGATTGTGTATGTGGTGTGTTGTGTGTGTGGTGTGCGTTTTGTGCGCGTGTGGTGTGTTGTGGATATGCGGTGTCTGTGTGTTGTGTGTGGTGTGTGC